>NC_053414.1:16222016-16399516 GCF_016859285.1 Xiphias gladius | reverse complement strand
GTACGACTGACTCTGCAATATTATTTTTCTACAGTTGGGCTAGGCAATAATTCAATATTATCGCTTATCGCCAGTCACTGGAATTGTATTGTGATGATATGACTATACCATGTTAAAATTTTGTTGTACGAATGACTTATTTCAACCGTACTGTACAGAAAAACTAACCAAAATTCAAGTTTTTGTGATGTGTGACAAGTTTAGTTAGAAGTTATGGATGGAAGTGGAAGACGGGTAATTGCTGTGGCCACAAGGTTGATTTGAGAAAATAATGCTACCTCAAGGTCCACTTACTGGGTTTTCACATTGCTTTCAACTGCCTTTCACGTCTTAATCAGCAGATGGAGTTTGCTCAGTTGTCATCGCATTACCTAAGTTTGAAAGGGAGTTGTGGTTGAAAGCTGTAGTAAAAGGCTAGTAGGTGTACATTGATTTAGGATTAGCAAAATAGTAAGTAAGTAAGAGTACATCAATTTCAAGCCTTATTAACCAGCCCTAGTTTTGAGTCTACAGATCTAAAACTGAGCTCATTTTCATGTATAAATGTGCAACATATTCATCAGAAACACAGCAGCGTGTTGTAACACAAGTGTGTGTTGCTGAGGGATGCTAGTTGCTGAGGATGTTATCAGTGTATTATGACTGTGGAGCTATGTGTCATGTGGTCATGTGAATTTTCTCGCACTTTGCTGAGTATTTAAATACTTAAGCTTTATCATGATCTCTTGGTAATCATCATGTTTGATTTTTTGATTTTATTTTTTAAAGCCACGGTTTGTTTGGTCAGTTGTTGCAGAGACAAACTTTCATGAGGAAAATAACAAAATCTGTACATACACTGTATGAGCATAAATGCAGGTGCACACTCCTCTTGTGCACTCTCTTAAACACACACAGACATGCGCGCACAGTATCACAAGTCCAGATGGGAGTGGAGTGGATCAATACAAAGACAGTGGGTCTGGTTGATATCTCTGCTGAATGAGTATCTCTCCCTCACTCTGTTCTCTCTCTCTTTCTGTCTTTTTTTCTCTTTTGCTCCTTTTTCCTATTTTTCTCCCTTTCTGTTTTCTGCTGCTTCACTTTTTTCCCTCCTATTCCTTTTTTCTTCTTTCCTTTCTTCCTCTCCTCTGTGTTTTTTGTTTCTCTCTCTTGTCTGCATGCAAACACGCACATAGACATACACATATACACACAAAGACACACACTAACACAGACAGTAATGAGCACTTCAAAATCCAAAGCACGATCTTCCTATGGCCTAGTTTTAAGAGCCTCCAATGTCATGCGAGTAAAAAATAGACTGACGGAAAACAATATTGAGATCTGTGGTAACAGAACTAGCCCAGAATCGGCAGAGGCAGGATCAGTTTGGCTCTTCTGAGCATGGTGGTTTTGGCAAGGATTTAGTCTGAAGAAGATAATCTCGCTTGGCCATTCTGGGCTCACACAGGTGGCTGCTTTTGAGCTCTCTAGAGCAATGGCACACTCCTTAGTGGTGATCCAGGGGTCAGAGCACTCAACTATTAAGACTAACTAGATCGCAAAATCCTGCTAATGTCAGTGTGGTCATTGTTCAGAAGTTACTGTTTACATAATCTTAATGTCAAGCTGGATTCAGTATGTTGATTTGTCTCAATGCTCAAAACAAGTTTAGAGTTTGCTGTGTGTCTGCCCTTTTAACCTTAACAGTGCTAAGCATTAACCATGAAGTATTACATACTTGCAAATTAGTAGAGCACATACCTCCACCCCTTTAATCAGATCCACACCAAAATGTAACGGGTTCTTCTCTGGCCCATGCCCCACCCAGCCATCAAGTTTCGTGCAAATCAGTTCAGTACTTTTTGCGTAATCCTGCTGACAAATAAACAAACTAACAAACCAACTAGAAGGGCACTCAGAGCGCAGGACTCCGCCAAGGCCAATGTCAAACAACAGACACCAGACTAAAGAAAAAAAAATTAAAATTCATAGTAAATGATCCGGATATGCCCCAAAATTTAATGGTTTCCTCCCTGGCCAATGTCCCATCCCTCCACCAAGTTCGGTGCAGTACTTTTTGCGTAATCCTGCTAACAGTTTCTGATTTAAATCGCAAATGTACCAGTTTTATACTGTATTTTATTCAGGTCAAGTCCTTATATGGCTGTTTGTGTTTGGACAAAATCTTAACATTAGACAAAATTTGGTTTCTTTTCTTCAATGTAAAAAAAGTGTTTTGCAGAAAGACATGTTTATATTCCTCTAGGTAAGGATTTGTTTTGGTATCAGTATCTTATCAGCACTAATATCAAAAGTTCAAATGATACCCAGCCCTATTTATATGATAGTGGTTGTTTCATTGCTATTCATGCAGTTTTTTTTTTTTATTTGTTTATTTTTTTTATGTATATACAGTATATATTTTCTTTTGGGGGGTGTGGTGGCAACTTTTTCTTGTGGTTCAGGCTGTGTTACATAGTTTCTTTGCAATATAAAGAAGTGATATAATTACTTACATTTCTTTAAGGGTTAAGGGTTAGAAATACACTGCAAAGAATCGCCTATGATGGTCCACAGGGGATAATAGTCCCATTCACATATGAAAATTTGACAGGTCAGTGAAATAAATTTGAATAGTCTGAAATGCAAGAGATGTTACTCCTAATTACTGGGGGGCATTTTTAGCCTCTTAATTAAAACTTTTCAGGCATTTTATGAACATTTAAGTGTACGTTTGTGCTGAGCTCTCTTTAATTTCTGAACCTGATGCGTGGTCAGGAAAGATGGCAAAGTTTCAAAATCAGTATGTTCAAGAATCTCTTTGCAGGGAGTTTTGCAGGGCTCTGACTAAACTGTGAAGTAGGGAATGTGTAAATCTAAAACCATGCACTAGATTTTACTCATGCTCCAGTCATACACAGTAAAGAGTATTTTAAATAATCATTGTTTCCTTACTGTGTCCGTTTCTGTGTTTTATTTAATTTTTTAATTTTTCTGGTATTTTGTTTGCCTGGAATGGCTAAACGCAGTTTGTATTGATCAATTAGGTGGCCATCAGCTTATTGATCACTCTCTGACCTGATTGATGTGAAGTTTGGCCAGTACGCTGATTGATTAAATGATAATTGCATTTGTGTGTGTATGTATATATATGTGTGTGTGTGTGTGTGCGTGTGTGTCTGTGTGTGTGTGTGTCTGTGTATTCTCTGCAGGCGCGGCTGTGGAAGGAAAAGGAAAGGGACACCCGTGAAAGTCTTTGTTACACACACTGAGGAGGAGAGCGTGCCCGAACAAAGCTTCAGCCCAGGTGTGTGTTTGTGTGTGTTACATCTGCACGCCATATTCTTACAGCCATCAGCTGTGTGTGTGTGTGTGTCTATGTGTGTGTCTGTGTCATTGCATTGGGGGTGGAGCATGTGCAAGTGAGTGTGACCTACTTCTGTGCATGTGTGTGTGTGTGTGTGTGTGTGTGTGTGTTTGTGTGAGTGCTTGCCTGCGTATGTGCTGTGATGTGCACCTGTATATGTGCTCTAGGAGATGGGGTGATGACCTGTGCGTGTGTGTGTTTGAGTGAGTTTTTAGTGTGTGTGTCCCTGCACATTTGTATGTAATCCTTTTATACCGACTGTTCCTGTGCTCTAAGGTGATCGTAAGGAAGCAGCAGAGAATAAACGGCCCACACTGGACGGGCCTTTCTACAACACAGAGCCTGTGCCTCACAACTGGTGAGTGAACATTTGTGTGATTTTAGATTACTGTGAGTAGATTAAAGTCTTTTTGCTGTTCGCATATTATGTTGAACATTTAGTACAGATATCAGTGTGTAACCAGGCTAATAAATGGCTAAACAATTCCTGGAGGCCTGTCTAAAGGCCTCTCCTTTTGCTCAGCTTTTAGATGTAGAAAAGGATCAATGGTTGCTGATCTTAACTCAGCACTCGAGGACAACATTGTCTGAGAGCAGCAGTTCTGACTTCCAGTCCTCAGGACTCGCCAACCCAATAGGTTTTCATTTTAGCTACATAATAACGAGTGATGTACACCTGAGATGTCACAAGAACGCACTTGACTAGCCAGTGGGATAAATAAATCAACAACACTCTGTGGTCCGGGATTGAGAATCAGTGCCCTGAAGCACTGGCACGGGTTTGTATGTGTGTAGTGTTTGCTTTACACTCATTCGGGTGCAGTAGATCCCTACAGCAAAAAACGTGTCCTGTGGCTGGAAAAAGAGAAAACATTACAATTACAATTCTACCACTACTGTTCATTTACTCCCAATAGAGCAATCTGTGTCTTGCGATGGAATAGGAGCAAAACCAAAAACCATATATTATCAGTTTACAGTGAAACAAATCAGAAACGCAGCACTTTTGAAGTTTTGAAAGGCTAGAAACAGTAAATATTTGGTATTTTTGCCTGATACATTATTTGACAAATTCTTTATCAAATAATTTTCTGTCAATTATCTAATCATTGTAGCACTGAATGCAGACAGAGAGACAAAATATCTTTCCTGTCAAAGCATGAAAAAATATTGTGGGAATTGAATAGAAATAGACCAACATTACATGTTGTCTGATGAACGTAGTTAATTTTACTTCCAATGCCCCGCCCTCTTCACCTCCCAGCGCTCCATCGGAGCAGGCTCATGACAAAGTCTCCACCGGATCCAAGACCAGCTCCTGCTCAGCCTCTACACCAGCTCCAGTTCCAGCTGCTTCCTCAGCCCCAACCCCAACACCGGTCCCTGCTCCTGCCCCGGCCACAGCAACTTCAGCCCTGGCCCCGTCTCTGACCCCCGCATCCACGGCTCCGACAGCTCCGACAGCCTCTGCTCCAGCCCCAACAGCCAGCTCCTTCCCTCCTTCCCCCAACTGCCGCATCCGAGAGGTCCACTGTGGCAGCCAGGTGCGGTTGGTCGTTATCGCCATTCGAGACATCACCAAGGGGGAGGAGATCACTGTGGACTACAGTCTGACAGAGTGGGGAGAGAACCTGGTCAGTGCCTTGAAAAAGAGTTGCACTCACATACCGTATGTTACTGTTATTACACGTGCGAGCACCTTTGAGGACATTTACTCCCTCACCATTAACCCGAAAAGTAATTTTAACACTGTTAAAAGCTTTACAGTCTAATTTTCTAATTTAATTTGTCTAACCTTTGGCTAATTCTTAGCCTAACCTGAACCACACCTAAATTTAACCTCAACTCTAAACTCAATTTCTGATCCTAAGCCAATGGCTTCAGTAGGTCAAGGCAAGGAAAGGATCCAACTCCTCGGTTTTCTTCATCTGTCTGTCCTTGGCTACTTGGTCCGCATACGTACAAAAATATACTCATACACTGTGTATATCTCTGACGACTTCAGATAGGCAGCCATATGTGTATTCACACGCTGTTGATCAGCTTCAAACACTCACTGTCTGTCACAAGTACACACACACACACACACACACACTGACACAACCCACTGCGCACACATTCATGCTACACACACACAGTTAAGCAAGACATGGGGTTACCATGGAGATGGCTGAGCTCCAGCTCTCTCTCTACCTATAGTGCTTTAGCAACAGTAACCATGGTTATTACATGACATCTGTTCATTTAATGGATCTCATTAGATTGGATCAATTTACTCAACAAAATGAAGATACCAGAATCCGTTTATGGAAATTAAATTGACAAGATTGAGAAATTTACATTAGAGGTTTAAGTGGGACCAGGGTTGCTCACAGTTCTGTGAAAGATTTATTTGAATATCTTAAATGTTGTTGAGATGAAGTCTGAAACACACCATTTTAGGTTTTTTATTATTGGCTGATTGATTTGTTCTGTTCTTAGTATTTCCAGCCTGATTGATAACCCCAAGTTTGTGACTGATGAGATGTTGACAGTGTTTAAAAGCATATCTCTTTTCACTTCTTTTGTTTGGCTTGTTACTGGGAGATTTGGAGTCCTAATCAACCTCTGTGCTTACGACCAGCTGTGTAGGGGTGTCCTCCTGCTCAATGTGTGACGGCTTAGGCTGATTGTGCTGGCAAACATTAATGAGCATTGTGCTGGCTGCTTTAATGTAACTGCTCTATATCCCACAGGGCTTCCGTGGTACTGTGTCTCCAGCGCAACACGAGTGTAACTCTGACACTGAGAATAGCAGCAGTATCAAAAAGGTAAGAGAAAAATACCCCCTGTTTCCTAAGAGCACTCAATTTTTTTATTTAAAAAGTGACAACTAGAACAATGCACACCAATTGCCAAATTTAACCTTTCTTACACCCAGTGTTGCAGAAGGTAATATTTTACACTTTCCTAAATTACTTCCCTTAATATTAGCTAGTTATTTTACCAAGCTAGGAATCCAAGTTTTTGTATAAATATAATAGATAAATATAAATAGAAAATACTAATTATCAGCACAATTATTGTATCACTTAAAGTGGCTACAATCAATATTATTATGATTACATCATATCAAATGACATTTGGCAGCTCCCTTCGGCTTTACGGAGCTTTATAGCAGGTTTCAGGTCATTTTTAGCTTCCCGACACACAACTTTACTCTTTTGGTTTACACTCACTGCTCTCAAAACATCGTTATTGGCCACATCAGGCAGCTGTTTTCAGTGAAAGAGCCATAAAAACTCACTGTACTCTACCTGCTCAGCAGGTTGGTGAAAAAATTGTGGAGTATTTAGCAGCTACAAGAGCCAGATATTTCCCTCAGAAGTTAGCGGAGACCAAAAAAAAGAGAGTAAAAGAGAGTCAATATTGAAATTACACTCACCTGGCGGCCAGACACGTGACTACAAATGAATAATGGTGTTGCTCTGTCACTGTTGGATTTGTAAAGAGGCAACTGTTTGCTAATAGGTTTGCCATATTACTGGCAAACTTATAACTATAATGTCATTGTTGTGTTCACAAATTGTTTCTGCTGCCTCCAGGTAGCCAAAAAATCAGTTATTGCAGATTTAAGACACAATTTCCCCAAAATTAAAACCAACAAATTTGGAATCTTTGGATACATGACCTTCATTAGAATTTAAAATAAAAGCTGCACAGTATGCGTTTGGACTGAATGCCCCACCGCTGAAAGGGGTATTAAAGAAGTTACGTAAATTAAATTATCTATGAAAAAAAATCTGATTCATCCAACACTGACAGAAACCTCACTGAATGAGGTAGTTTGCACTGCATTGAACCTGATACTTAATTCTGCTATATATTGCATTTCCCACAAGTGTTGTTGCATAACATGTATGTAGTAAAAAAGAGCATTGACTCACTGTTCAATACAAACAGAATGTTAAGAGAGCAAATGTTGTTGATGCCGTTGTGATGCACTGCTTTGCCTGCGGGATGCCACCTGTCCGGATTTGGGTGGACAACATCAATGTTGGACTCAACATAAGCGTTATCATAAAGTCTTCTTTCCCTTCTTCCTGATAACTGTTTGATTATGTGTGTTAATGACATAAGATGTGAGAAAGTTTAACTAATTTAAAGTAAAACAGCATAAGTACATCAACCTGCTTAGTGTCAGAGTGCTGTCTGTTGTCTCTCTACCTCCTGTCACACACTAAATGTTGTGATATGTAAATCATGCATGTGCAGACAATTAAATGTTGATTCTTTTGCCAGTGATGGTGACCCGTGGCTTATTGCTTTGAAATTTAATGATTCTCCTGACTGTTAATCTAATTGACTGACTGACAATGCTCATGTAGTTAAGTCAGCGGTGACATTAATTATAATAAACTTAGTTATAATGCAGAAAACAAAGTAATGAAATGCAAGTTTGAGAAAAATAACTAAAAAGCAAGTCAATTAAGTCAGTGGTGCTCAAACTGGGGGGCATAGAGCTGTGGCAGAGAGCGTGCCAGAGGTGACCAGGGGAAAAATGTGGCGCGCATTTGTTGTGAAATTAATCTGATTCTTCAGAGAAAAATATCTAAATAGGGGTGTTCTGATTCTGGCAGTGTCATCAAGATCCAGCTCAGTAAGATTTATTCAGACAGCAAGCGACACGTGAATTAGTAACAGGTAATTGTCGTTGAGCGAAAAATGTCACTCAAATCCAAAATCAAAAAACATGAGACTCCAAAAAAAAAAAGCTCAGGAGCAAGATCTGCTCCCAAATGTTTAAGGTTTATAGGAAGTTTTTAATCAGTTTACATTGGGGTGGAAAATAATATTTTTTTTTGTTTTTGTTTTTTTTGGAGGGGGGGGTTCTGAAGGAGGGCATAACAGACAAAGTCACTACAATAAGTAACATAATCTAGTTTTCCCCACATGTCAACAGAGCTCAAACCCATACAAGTTTAGTTGTTTTTTTTTAAATCGTATTAATGCTGCAAAATATGATTTTAGGACAGCAGGTGACGTTCTTTTTTTCCCTCACTTCCAGGAGGATGAGCCCCTCTCTCTGACAGCCCAGCAGCAGCAGCGGCAACAGCAGCAGCAGCAGCAGCAGCAGCAGCAGCAACAACAGCAGCAGGAATACGTCACCCCCTCTTGGTCCCTCTCCCCCTCCTCCTCCCCCATCTCCCACTCTGATGCTAGTGACTCAGATGCTGGGGATGAAGACAACGCCAGCCCCCGCGGGCGTGCACTACGTCGGCGCAAGAAGCGTCGGGGCACTCCTTCAAAGAAAAAGACCCCCCATCGCATCCCACACGGGCGGCCACCACCAGTCTCCCCTGCCAGTGTTCCTCATCACAACCGTCCACTCCCTTCATCCCCTCCTCCAGCACAGTCCTCCCCTCCCTGCTCGTCTTCCTCCTCTTCAGCCAGACCTGTGTTCAAAGCTCCAGCTCCACTGGGCTCCAACAGCACAAGCAACGTCAACACAAGTGTCCCCAGAGGAGGAGTGTCCATAGACTCCATGCGCCAAACCTGTGAGTACTGTGGACGCCATTTCCGCTCTTTGGGACGCCACTTAGACAAACACCACGCCCACCAACCAGAAGTGTGCTCTGCTCTCGTCGAACGCTACACACAGATGCCACGCCTGCATGCACAGAATACAAACCCCACCACCACTCACACACAGACTCAGCAACACTCGAGGTCGTCACAGGTCGCAGGGCAGAGCCGCAGTTCAGATCTTCCACAAAGTGGCGCCCAGGACCTCTCCTTGTCTCCACCCACTCTCACAGCAGCCAACCAATCCCCCGCCTCCTCGGGACGGAACTCCACCCCACCTGTGCTGACTCCTCCACGAGGACAGAACGCAGTGCCCGTGTCTGTCTTAAAGAGGAGCCCACCCCCGGTGGCTGTGGCGCAGACCAGGAAGGGAGCAATGAGGAGGCTTAAGAAAGACAGACAGGAGCAGGAGGAAGAGGATGAGGATGACGAAGATGAAGATGTGGAGGTTGTGGAGGTAAAGAGGCCCAAAGAGGAGGAGGATGTAGAGGTGGTGTGCTCTCAGTCCTTCAGCAGCAAGTCGGCCAAAGAGATGGAGCCACAAAAAGAAGAGGAAGATGAGGAGGATGAGGAAGAAGAGGAAGAGGAAGAGGAGAATGGAGTGATGGAGGTGGAAGATGAAAGTGGGACAGAGGATAAGGAAAAGGACTTGCTGAGGTAACTTGAGCTCTTTGCTTAGCAGGCAACTTTGTGAGATTGTGAGCGTGTAACATATGGAGCGGGTGTCGGGTAAATCTTTGATAATTCTTCAACACAGATGAATAATTTGTACCCTGCAATTATTTCATTTGCTCTTTTGATTGAACATCAATTAGAAATTACTGCATAAAATATATTTGAGAGATGCCAAAGATAACAACAAAACATTGTGTTCACAGCTAAACCCTTCATTATATTCATGTATTTTTAGGCCAAAATCAGAGTGTAAATTGTATTAAACCAAATAGGGACATTTACTCTATATTGTCTATTTCCTCAAATATCACTGTTAATTTTTCAAAAATAACCAGTAAACTGCTGAAATGGGATTATGGGAATAGATTACTAGATGCCAAACATTTGTTGGTTCTCAAATAGTAAACTTAATAATTTTGGGTTTTGGACTTTTGGTCAGGCAAAACTAGATATATAGGGAAATATAACAGCATTTTCCTGTATTGTCCGACATTTTATAGAAAAACCTAATTATTGAGAAAGCAGATTTATTGGTAGATAAATCAATCATGAAAATAATTGTAATTTGCAGCTCTAGAAAAAAAAAAAAATTTGGACACAAATAATCTGAAAGTTCTGTGATGCCTGCCTGGCTTTGAGGTAACATGCCAGCTGGTAAATTAAAAGTTTGATTGTGGGATACTCTAACAAACAACTCATGAAGTTATTTTAAGGTCATTTAAAACTATTAAAATGAATAAATGAACTAATCGCTCACTGTCTCTCTATTTTCAGTAGTTCGGGGCGTCACCACATGCTGCCCCTGCTCTCCTCCTTGTCCTCGCTGGTGCTGTACCTTCGTCGGCTGCAGCACTCGGCCTTCTTGTCCCTGTCTCGGCAGCTGCAGTCAGCCGAGGCCTGGCGCCTTCTCTGCCACTCCAGCCTGGCTCTCCTCATCTTATACAACCGACGACGCGAGTGTGAGGTCTCCAAGCTGTCCATCGCTGAATATCGTGCTCGCGTCACTCCCCAGTGCCCCGTTCCCGTCCCACCTGGTGCCCCTCCGGCTCTCACCCCACTGGAGGCCTCCCTGTCCCCCTTTGAGCGCCTGGTTCTTCCTCATCTCCCCAGAGTTGGGGTCCAGGGCAAGCGTGGACGCGTCCAGCCCCTCATCCTCCCCCCTCACTGTGAGCCATGCCTGGAGCTCCTACTGCAGACGAGACAGGATGTAGGAGTTGACCCCGCAAACCCATATGTCTTCGCTAGGCCCTACCACTCCCCTGCCACACCCCTGCGAGGCACTGATCTCCTCCGCAGTCTGGCCCGCTCCAGCGGTACCCGCAATCCCCGTGCACTGACCCAGACTAGGGTTCGCCGCCAGGTAGCAATCCTAACCCAGCTGCTGCTTCTGGGAGAAGGAGAGGAGCCTGGGCAGCCAGGAGGCAGTGCTGTGGAGAGGCTGGAGCACTTCCTTGAGAGGGAGTACCATGTGACACAGAACTGCGCCGGAATCGGCCAAGACCCAGGCCTGATGGGCAGAGTGGGCCGAGTCGTGCTTTGTGGAGAGAGAGATGGAGTGCTGTTCAGAGGAATGAGCTTGAACCACATCTGCCTGGAACTCGATGGTGAGATGGAGGGATGGCTGAACGAATGAGTGAGACTGATGTTTTGTTCTGTTGTTCAAGACAAGCTGTACCTTCCCTTCCTCTATGTTGTCAAACAAACTCTGGCTGGAAAAGGCTTACCCCTCCCCCCAGTTTTTGTGTATGTTTGTGTGTGAATGGAGTTTTATTGGAAACTCAGAGATTGGTAACAGATGAGACTAATGAAATTCTGCTCTTGCTTTCGACTTCTTATCTCCCCTCTTTCCAGTTATGTCAGGAAACTCTGCAGACTCATACTCAGAAGGAGAGTCTGAAGGAGAGCAGGTGAAGGAGAAGCCAGAGGTGCCCGCCCCTGCTCCTGTTCCGAACCCTACACCCACTCTGCTGTATGTTAGGAAGGGCAAGAACAACGGGCGGGTGGGACGACCGAAGAAGCTCAAGAACACCCAGCCGCCCCCTCCGCCCCCTCCACCTCCACCCGCAAACCGCAGGAGAGGCTCAGGTCAGCCCAAATCAGGTTTGTTTGGGTTTGAAGTATAAGTGTAGGAAAACAAAATGCAGAGCAGCAGGGAAAAAAAAGCAGTAAAACGACAAAATAAATAATTAAAAAATGTGCAGGTGAGATTAAAAATCGTCGCATTCACGCCTGAAGAGCAAAAGTCAAAACGAAGAGAATGAGACATAATAAAGACAATGAAAAACAAAAAAAACAGCCGTAGTATAATGAAGAGAAAACAAAAGGATAAGTATAAGAGAGAAGAAAAAAGTGAAAAAAAGAAAAATAAGTAGAATAAGCTTAGTTGTCTTGTGTCACCCTGTGTGTCTGTGCATACTAGCTGGCATCAACGTTAGCATCAAGGTAGCGAGAGGAGAAAAAACATTTTAAAAAGGGGCCGTTCAAGCTGGTTGGTTTGTCAGACAGGCTGAGAAGGTTCACTGGCTGAATTGCAGGAAATGCGCACAGAAGGAGATTGAACCTGAATGAACCTCAGCTTTAAAGCCCTAATGGACGAGAAGTCCTTCAATTGCTCAGCAAAAACATAAATTTGGACATCTGTACATGTGGGCAAACTCCACCTGCTAATGAAGATCATGTGTTATGATCAAAAGCTCCAGAACAGCTACTAAATGTATCTTGTGGTGAGACTGTTTTTGTAACTATGGTGAAATTGCCTTCGATTTAACAAAAGACTGAAAACTAAAATATAAGGTTTTTGAGAGCACTGTATAAATCACTATTTCCATCTTTACATTAATAACTTTTACATTACATTACAGTTTTACTATTTCCTAACATATTTGTTAATTTTTTTTGTAAGCTTGCTCAGTGCGCACATTTGTAAATTTGGGAACGGCAGCAGAAAAAGAACTGAAATGTTTTATGACTCCCGAGAACTGTGACTTTTGATGTCCCAGCCTTTGAGGTTGCACATGTTTTCAGAGCATGAGGTGGTGGGGAGGTCTACTGGAAAAGACGTGTAATCTGTAACTCCATCCATCTCTCCTACCTTGCAGGAAAGCGAGGCGTCCTGAAGCGCCCCTGGTCAGAGGCGGAGCGTGCAGCGGTCGAGGAGCACCTGACCCGAAACATCACCGAGCTTCGAGTCCCTGCCAAGGCCGACTGTGAGCGCTGCCTGCAGCAGTGCCCCCTGCTGGTCAGCAACCACCGCGACTGGCGAGCCATCAAGTTCTACTGCCACAACCGCATTCAGCTGCTGAAGAAAAACCAGCGGCGTGAGAGCGAGCCACAGCCCCTCACAGTCTGCTGAGAGGGTGACGTGTCGGGGGAGGGAGGGGGGGTGGAAGAGGGATGTCTGGTGTGGTGCAGCTGACCAGAGCAGTTTCTCAAATGGTACCCTGCTGCCCAGGAAATGCACTAATTTTGAGAGGACGGTCATAAATCTCACTGTACTCTTCTGGTATTGTGGTTTGTTTTTAAAATGGTTTCTAATTTGACACCTGATGGCATTTTCATTTTGAGCCACACAAGAACAGAAATTTCGATAAACTTTTTCGCTGCTCTACTTTAAGGTCTTAAAAAAAAATTACACTAGTGTCTCTATGGCGCTCCTGTTTGAGGGTTTCAGTGCGAGTCTTGTCAAAAGCAGTGCGCTTGGATGGGTGCCGTTTGAGACATGCCTTGGGGGACTTCAGAGACTATGGCACTCGCCACAGCCTGAGTTTTGTTGTAAATGGACGTTTTTTTTTGTTTTGTTTTTTTCCTTCCAAAACAGATACACTAAACTAAAATAAAATGTAAACAAGGGAGGCAACTGAGCCCTACAGTGTTGTTATATGAACGTCGTGAAGTAGCATTAGTGTTTTTATGCACTTGGAGACGTTAATAGGACAAATGGCCTTTGCCTGGGCCACACTTTTCTTAATACTGGCTTTATAATTAGAGTAGGTCTAACTAATGCTAACCTAGAAGAACAGCCCAATCTTTCCTCAAACCAAGCTAGTTCTTCTTTTCATACAGCTGACTGTGCAATTCTGACCATGGTTTCATTATATTTGGACCTTAATTTACATGTAAGGTACTAGCTGATGAATGAGTTACGCTTTTGCAGTTACTATGAGGTTTGTTTGTTGTTTTTGTTTTTGTTTTTTTTTAATCAAAATGGAACACAATGTTATAATGATTTTTCGAGTTGTTAGTTTCATGACAGAGAAAATTAAATGGCATCAGAATGTTGTGAAGTTACTTTTGAATACCTAAGATGTTTAGTTAAACCACAGAGTCCAAGAAACATACTGTAAGAACTGTTGTCCTTGTCCTTTTTCCCCATAAACAAGACACACTCAAGATGTCAACAGTCACCATTTTCCCCAGAGGAACAGTGTGTTCGTGTTTCCTATTTGTTGTTTTTTTCTGCCTGTTGCACATTTGTTATTCAGAGAAGTAAAAAAGGTGCTATAGGCCAATAAGCTGGATATCACTTTATAGAGGAGAGAGGAGATTTCCCATGGTTGTGTTAAAAGTTTCTTAAAAAGTGGGCATTTATCAGAGAAGTGATTGTTCTGTGTCTGTTGCATTGTCTGTGTCGTCTTTTCCAACGGCTAGAGCTCGTCCTGTCCTTTCCCAGCCACACTACATGGTTTGCAGCTCGACCAGATTTTTGGTTTCTCTTCAGTGTTTCTGGAAATCTGCGTCCATCGGACTAAAACCTCCAGGAAACCTCAAGACAGATACTTGAAGTTATTTAAACCTTTTGCAGAATCTTTGTTCTTTCTTGCTCTAGCCTTGCCAGTTACATTGTACATAACAAATATATTATCATTATGCTAACTGGTTGTTTGTGCTAGACTATATGTAGCTTTTTTTCCATTTCTGAGTTATCGCTATCTGTACATAAGCCTGTTTGTAAATACTCCTCAGAGAAACAAAGAAAAAACACAATGTATGACATGCCTTGGTGTTATGTTTTTTCTTTTTTATAAGTCTTATAAAAATTTAAAGTTCTAAGTTTTGTGCTGTGGTTATTTATTTTTAGGGCCCTCTTTCAACAAAATTGAAATATTACTTTTTGGTGAAAATTTTGTAGGGATTTGTACTTTATTTCTTAAATGTTTAGAATTGATGTCCTTGGAAAATTTATTGTAAATTACGCCATCAAGCCCAGAATTTGCAGCTTCGTGTCCCACATGCAGTTCAGCATTAAAACCACTAGATGGATGTGTTAGTTCATAAACCATAAACCGTTTTAAGAGACCAGTGTGAGGAATAGTTCCGAGAATAGCAATAGTTATTCAGGTAGTTAAAGAGAATGTTTTTCTCTCCTGGATGTAAAGCAGTTTAGTGGATACATATAAAAACCATGAAAACATCTCAGTGTGTGAGTGGAAGCGATGTCTGTGAAGATTCTCAGTCATCCAGGTCATGGTGGTTACAAGTGTTAAACCGAAGGCAACTGAACTCGAACTCAAGGTTCTTGAGGACGGTTCACCCCTCATCCAAAAGGCTTCGCCAGTTCCAGCCGACTGGTGGGGAGTCCGACTCTTGAGAGTCGTTAGGGTCACATGAGTCATTGTGTGAATGGGTGTCAAGCTGCCTGGGAAAGGACCTCAAGACTGCACTGTAAGTGGCCGAGAAGTGGTGTCATACACCACCTCCTCTGTTTGGTGATGATCGACCCAGTTTGACATAGATTCTGTCACTCCTCTTTTGAACCATCGGTCCTCTGGCCAAAATGTCTACATTGCTGTCCTCAAATGAGTGTCCCTTTGTCCTGCAGATGTAAGTGGACCGCTGAGTCCTGACTTGAGGGGTTGGGTCTCCTTTGTTGTGCCATGTGCTTGTGAAGCGGTTGTTTTGTTTCCGCTGTTGGAAGGTGTGTGTGCATTCTTGCCTGCATTGAACTGCATACACTACATCGCTCTGCTGATGTCTGGATGTTTTGTCCTTAAGGTGGACAAGCTCGTGCCTCAGTGTTACCGGGCTTATAGTGCACAGGGATTTGATGTTTGTTGAAAATCCTCCCTTGTTTTTCAGATGCTCCTGCAACGTAAGGAGATACAATGTTGTTCAGTTTATTGTCCCTTCCACCTTTGTCTTTTCTGTATCTTTTTGTGGTTTTGACGAAGGCCCAGTTTGGGTAACCACACGTTTTAAGTCCTTCCCTGATGTGCTTTTCTTTCCTTCTCCTTCCCCTCTGTCCTTGTGGGCATGTTCTTCCCCCGCTGATGTCGGGTTCTGATAACCCTCAGCTTGTGCTCCAGTCGGGGGTGATAATCAAAGATTAAATACTGATCCCTGTGTGTGGGTTTTTCTGTATACTTCAGTGTTGAGGCTTCTATCATCTTTGATGGGCACCTCACAGTCCAAGAACGCCAGACTATTTCCACTGACATCGTCCCGAGTGATCTTGAGGTTTCTGTCCACTGCACTGATGTGTTCTGCGCGGGCTTCCACTTTTTGTGTGTTGCTCTACACCCAGGTGTCGTCCACGTACCTAAACCATTAGCTGGAAGCAGTTTTCTATCCAGGAGATCGGGGCTCTGCTCTTTTCTTCTTCCATATAGAGATTGGCCACTATTAGAGACACCAGTGAGCCCAGGGCACAGCCGTGCCACCGTCCGTGGAAACCTTCATTGTACTGGAAATAGGTGGTATTCAGACAGAGGTCGAGCTGGGCACATATGTGGTTCCGTAAAGTCCTCCAAATCTATTGAGGTTGGAGGACTGTTAGAGAAATCGTGAGCGTGACTGATTGGGATTTTCATCAAAAATCTGACTTGATTGTTTTGTCACATCAAATAAATGTGCAGTTCTTTGTGACCAGTACAGCCTTCATATATTTGGGCTCTTACGAGTGACTGTTTGCCTCATACTGCCTTGAAAACTCAAACCCTTTTGGAGATTGTTAGACACTGGCACTTCATATGACCTGCCTGTGTCATCTGTGTTTCACTGAAGGTTTAATAAAAGTTTCTACCGTCGGTACGTATTCTTCTTTACTCCTTGAATGTTTGTTCTGTGTTGGTTTGTATGACATGAATGTGGTGACATTTTGGCCAGGAATCTCTCTCGAAAGGGATTCATTTGAAGACCATCCAGGTTAAATAAAGGTCAAATGCAAATAAAAATAAAAAAAATCACCCAAGCAAGAAGTAAAGCAGCCAAGAACCATTAAAAACTAATCGTTCGGGTCGTCAAACTCAGAGTGGTGTGAGTTCCTATCTTCTATTTTCTCTATGCTTTGTGAATACATTTTAAAACACAACATATATTACAATCTAACCACAACTGGCTCCACCAGCTGCAGCACTGCATAGTGGCTGAGATATTCCAGGGAACTCTGTTCACATAGACAAAGCTGAGGAACTCCTTTTTATCTGCTTCTGTTTTTATGATTTATGAATTTATAACGTTCTCACCCAAAGCTGTCTACAAGGTGAATACTAAAACAAACTAAAGGGGTTCAGCAAATACGGATTTATGTGAGCATTGCTAAGTGGTTACGATCAAACCCTAATAACTGTCAGAGCTCCACTTAGATATATCATCATCCCTTAAATCATTTAGAGGCTTTGCAGGTGGCAACTTAATCAGTTCTCAAGAACCTTGGCATTCAAGAGATTCCTTTCTTCCTCCTCATTAAAATTTAGAGCTTTCAAGAGAGCTTGGGACTGAGGTGTTCATATTTTGAGATAATGAGTGAATATTGTCAATGAATGTTGTTTCTAATCATAGGGATATATATAATCATTGCAGTTATTTGAATGCATTTTCGAAAAGCACATTCATTTAGAAAATGGCAGACAAACTGCTATTTTTCCCTTTGTCCAAAAGATGGTAGTACAGGGACAAAATGGGCCATCATCTCATCATAATCAAAGTAGTATTATTTTATGTAAGACACAGAAAGTGCAGGTTGATATTTGCCCACTAAAAGCAGGACTATGTGGTTGCACAAATAACAGGCTGCAGGTCTTCAGTCCTACCTTTCACAGAATTTGACATTTAATAGGGCAATCTTCAGGTATCACGCTGAGGGGGGAATCACATTAAAAGCCAATTTTCATGAATGATTCTCTGAACCAATCAGCGAGGAGAACATGCAGATGAAGAGAAGCAGACCAGTTATATGACTAAGGTCTGAGATGTATTCATATTGTGAGCGTGAGTGGCGGTATTGGGAGGCATTTTAAACATCATATAAATGCAGACAATTTACCATTATATATCCACCATAACATATGGATGGCATCCAGGGTGCAGTGGCCACCGGGGGTTCAAATAAAATAAAGATTATCGACAATAGATTATCTATTTAGGGCCAAATGTCAGTGCCAGAAACTCCGTCCTTGATTAAAGCTTTCAGAGAATCAGGGTTTTCATGTACCCGATGGCCAGCTGCGAATGAGTAAATGCCGAACCCTATGAACTTCTTCCTCGGCTGGGCACAGAGGCAGGCATACACGCGTCACAGCATGTGAGAAATCTGGACTCAGTGGAAATCAACTCTTCTTCACTTTCAAAGAGGATGTCACTGCATGCGCTATACATCTAATGTTCCAGGCAAGCAAAAAAAAAAAGGGTAGCAGTGTCACTCTCAGTCACACATTGGAAGTCGTGATACAACAAGCAAGGCTGTTCAATTTAGATTTTGCCGTGATGGTGGCACTAGAGGAGAAGTCCGAAGATCAAAGTGATTATATTCATTCCTCATGCAAATAATTCATGGCAACCAATTCAGTTAGTTTTGAGACATTTGGAGTCAGAGGATCACCAAAGTCATCAAGATTCACCCTCTGCTAACCATGAATGTTTGTAAAAGTAAATGTGGAGATACTTCACAAGATAATTGAAGCTTTTGGCCTGATTGTGATGCTTGTTCAAAAGTCAGGAAATCAACAAAATCGGTGAGATCCATCCTCCGGGAACCGTGATTGTCTGTACCAAATCTCACAGCAAACCTTTCAGTGTGGACCAAAGTGACCGACTGACCAAACAACTGACAGGCCAACATTGCCATCCCTAGAGGTGCGATGTGAGCGTGGCTATTAAAAAAATAAAACTAAAAGAATAAAACTTTCTTTCAAACTCTTGAAGGAATCACTGTTACTCATTAGAGGCAAAACTTTTTTAGTTTATCTAGAGTGGAATCAACTTCGGTTAAAATACATTTCATCATCACTACTCCAAGGTATAAAATCAGCTCTGTTATGCAAAAAATGCTGCTATGATTTAAATCGCTGTAAACTAATTTAAACTTGTTCCATCTCTACTTCTCATGTGGAAAAGGCAGATCCAGGAGAATATCAGGTGGGTGCTTTTGGGATTATGTGTCTTGACGTCTGAATTCAAAGACTGGAAGTGCATCGCTGTCGAGCAGGCTGGGCAGAGCCTTGACTCATAACCTCGTGTCAGATTCAGCCTGTCAGTCAACAATGTAAAGAATGGAATATAATCTCTCTATAGCACACACTCTGCCGACAGCTCGTAGGTCACTTTTCCATTGCGGTGATAAGAATTTCTCTTATTATCCAGCTCACAGAAAGAAGTTCCTTGACTCGAATCCCACCAGGACGGGCTTGGAGTCTTTCTTTGTAGACTTTGCACATTTTCCCCTTGTTCACGTCAGTAAATCCAAACACATGAAGACTGAAACTGCCCATAGCTCGTATTGGTTTGTTGTTGTAATATGAAATTGGTTCGGCCTCGTGACGGACCCGTCCAGGGCATCTCCATACTTCTCAACTGATGAATGCTGGGGCTAGCTCTAGGTCCCGCGATCACGAGCAAAGTAAACTGGTTAAGAAAATGGACTGATGGTGTAGGTGCATGATAAAACACATTGTTGGACACTTACGTTGCTCCGAGTAAAATATACTGTGTATGAAGGCATTGAAAAGCATAGATCTCTGGCAAAGTTTAAAATGAAGGAAAGGGAAGAAGATGAAAAAAAAAACCCAAATGTTCTTCAGACACTTCTAGTTAGAGAAAACAGAAAACAAAAGTATTGGCTTTACGTTATTGGGCATACTGGTGTTTCGAAATGTTGAATAATTTGACCATGATGTCAAATTATTGAAAATATATACATATCATGAGGTATAATACAGCCAATCAATGCATAAAGTTATTAACAATGGCTATAATATGGGTTATTAATCTCAATTAGAAAAAGATATGCCCGAAGAACATTCATTTCAGTGACCAGTTTTGACACCTTGAAGGAACAGTTGGAGAAATATGCTCATTCGCTTTCTTGCAGAGATTTAGATGAAGAATATGGACAACATTCTCATGTCCGTACAATAAATATGAAGCTACAGCCAGCTTGGTTAATGGTTAACTAAGATTGACATGAAGACTGGAAACGGGGACACAGGTAGCCTGACTCTGTCCGAACTCTGATCCGCCTAACAGCACCTCTAAAGCTCGCTAATTAACACATCATCCCATGTTATGAGTCCAGCAATTCCTTTAAGGCTCCCTGGATTTACTTAATGTGCAACTTGGTCTCTGCATTTCATTGTTTAAATGATTTACCTTTTAGAAAATGTGTTTACTTACTGTAGGTTTTATCTTGACACTTGAAATTTAATAGTTCATTATCTAGACACTTTCATGAACTATTCTCTACACTTAATTACTGTTTATCTTCATCGCTGGCTGTTTCCTCAAGGACGATCAGATACACTTAAAAGGATTTTACCTGATGCTGGAAAACAAAACAATAAGTGGAAACGTGAGGTGGCTGCAGCTCAGGCGGTAGAGTGGGTCGTCCACCAATCGGAAGGTCGGTGGTTCGATCTGCGGCTCCTCCAGTCTTCATGTCAAAGGGCAAGATACTGAAACCCAAATGGCCCCTGATGGCTCTGCCGGTAATATGTGTGAGTGTGTGCGCGTGAATTGGTGAATGTTAATTCACGCATAAATGAGAATGTATGTCCCAAAAGGTGTGCTGTGCATGCTTAACTGACTGGGACAACATTTCAGTAACTTTTCTAACTTTTTTTAACTCTAGCTTTTTCATTCCCTGAGCCACCCTCCAGCAAGGCTTTTCTTGTTTGGTCGCCCGGTCTCGGGGGCTTCAGAGCGGCTATGCTTCGCTGACTGTCAATCCTGGAGGCTCTGAATGTATTCTCCTCTCTCCTGCCATGGCTTCGGATTCAGGCAGAACACCAGAAGTGGATGTACTGCATGACAGGAAGAAATGTTTAGATCAGCGTTTTCAAGCAGGTGTTTGCTCTACTCCCTTAGCCCCTCGGTCATTCAAGAGATATCATTGTGCCGTTGCCTTTCTCAGGCCCCTTGGTTATGTTGTAGTTGTGCTTTAGCAGTCAGCTTTTACATTTGTTCTGTTTCCCAACGCACCCAACTGGAACAAAAACACAATTAAAGGTTTGTGAATTTCTACTACTGATAAGGGCTCCTAGGAGGGTACTGTGTGTCAGCTGGTGAAAAAACAAAATTGAGATACCCCTAGATACCCTCAAAAATAAAACACACACACAGTCACACACACCATTAAATAGCTCTGAAGCTCTGTTAATTAGCCGTTCTGTTTACTTTAATTTCTTCAGTATTGCTAGTGTCCTTTCCTTCCCTTGAGAGAGACTGTGGCCAAAGAAAATTAACATAATCTGCTGGTGGTATATGCAGCAATGTATGCAATTAAAAGGAGCTGTAAAATGTGTATTTTGTAAATCATGACATGGATTCCAAGAGGATAGTTGTAAGAGGTTGTTTGGTTGCAGTGAAAGATGCAAATTACGGCCGCGATTTTTTAGTCCTCTGGATAAGAAGAGAAATGGGATAAAAAACACTAACACCCTGGTTTACGAAATGTAGCAGCATGAAGTGCAAATTACACTCAGAGGAGAGTGTTTCTTGCGTAAACCCAGCTAATACTGGGACTCTGCTCCCCCACTTTAATCTCAGAGATGTGAGTTCTCCAAGGTAATGCAAATGTTCCACGTGCTATCACGATAACCCTTATTTAACAAGTGATGATCTGACGTATGTCATTATTTATCCATATCCAAACAACTTCTTCACATACTGATATAAAAAGCCTGGGATTAAAACATATTTGAAGTTCACAACTTGCTTTCCAATGTAACATCGAACAGGCTCAGCATCAAACGGTTTGCAGTCTTCACATGAGATGACTGAGTCATGACTCTGTGTGTGTGGAGGAGTGAGCCGTCTTTAAACGCGCTGATACTTTCAGTGGAACATTGTGTCTAAAATGTATTTTTTATGTACATCTAATAAACTCTCCCTATTCCTGAGGAAATTCACTTCCATATTTAGAGAGACAGACTAGCATTTCATGAAATTAAATCTGACATAAATCCATACTCTTATGTTAGAAATTGGCATTACAATAGGCATAATTTTGATTTAGTGTCCCTGCGCAAACATACATCAATATGTTTTGCGGGGTCAGATTTGTAAGAGCGTTATTGTGTCTTCTTTATGTAGCATTTTATTGGCCGCAAGACCCACTGCAAACAAGCTGTTGAACACAGACAAGCCCAGCACAAAACTTGTTCAATACTCCACTGTGCACCTCTTCATTTAGGCTTGACATAAACACACTTAATTCAGACCGAATGAACTAATATAATACAGAATGTGGGACCTCTACCACCCAGATCAATATCTGATGTTTTATTTGCATTTGCAAGTTGCATTTGGCCCACTGAGTTCATTGAAACACGCCGTCTGCTATGGATAATGAGAAGATACAAACCCGAAACACGAAGACGCCGACACAGTATGAACATCGAAGTTCTTTTAGTTTTCATTTTATACGAGTAAGAAACATCATCGTGGCCATGGAAAGACGGTATTCCCAATGAATGCAGTGTCACCACTGATCAAACGTTGACTAAACCTGTGTGAGTCAAACAACCTCACCACGTGTCGATACACGCCAAATTGCCATATGCTCCAACACACAGCATTTACAGAGTAGGACAAACGAACAATGACTCAGGGTCTACTTGATAACTCTTTTCAGAACTTTCAACAGCACCTCAAAATTGTCGCCAGTCGCCTCAGTTGTCACGGGGACATTGAAGACTGAGATGCAGTTAGAGATGTTTGGAAAAAAGCTTGTCAGTGGACCTTGAGTTAAGCTTTTTTGTGAAACCCCCATTTCCAAGGCTGAGAAAGAACTTTTGTGCTTTATCTGTACCAGGGTTTGTAGTGTCATGCAAACTGACCTGAGGGTGCAGGGAGCAGTGCCTCTGCCAAACTGGTCAATGACTGCAGATACATACACACACACACACACACAAACACTTGGCCAGGAAAAAAAACAGGCCTGCAGACGAACAACAAAGCCTAATGACTTCCCTTTCTACCAGAATCTAACCAGCTTTCTAGTGAAAGCCAAATGTACCCACGATGCAACCAAATCATTGTTCTCATCCGCCTGAAGCTCCTCTTTGCCCTCCTCTTGCTTTGAACGCGGGAACAAATTTTGAATTCACAACACACGCTTCATTCTCCCTCTTGCTTAATCAATTGCCAACCAATTATGTTACCTCCAGTATAAATGTAATTGCTAAGTGAAACGAATTCCTGGCTGCGATGTTATGAAAACGATCAAGAGCTATCCAGCTGAAAAATCGTTAGTCCAGTCTGGCACATAGTGCTTGTCACCGAGTACACTGCAGCTCTACTCCACTATGGTGAAATAGTGTCCTTTATGTCAGTATCATAAAATGTCACACAGTTCTGCTGAACTAGTGTTCCTCTCAATACGTGGTGTATTTGATTGACCTTAAATCCCTGGTTTTATACTGTATCTATTCCCTGGTTCATATATTGATTAGAGAAAATACCTTGAAGCTATCAGTGAAATAATTATTATTCCTGCTTGCCCTGTCCTTTTACAAATATTATGTAAAAGTTAACTTCATAAATCCATGAAATTGAAGTTCAAGTACGTGGCTGTTTTCTCATCATCAAAGCAAAGACATTTTTACTTGCTTGTTGGTTCCTACGCTGTGTAGTGAAACTTCAGATACATTTAAAGAAACATTCAGTCATTAGATGAAAAATCATACATTTAATCTGACTGACAAGATGTCGTCTCCTGCTTATGAATTGTATGGATATACAAGGTTATACAACATATTAATTTTTGAACTTTGGAGGCTTCTTGTGTCCCCCTGCTTCCATTCTTTATGCTAAGCTAAGCTATTTGCCTCCTGGCTGCAGCTCTGTACTTGGGTATTAAAGTAAGTATCAACCTTCACATCTAACTCTCAAGAAGAAAGCGGATGAGAGTATTTCCCTGAAATTCAAACTATTCCGTTAATCCCATATCACATTTTAGCCAAACTATTTGGGAAGCTGGGATTCACAGTTACACTGGATATGTGTAGTTCACAAAGGTTTTATAAACTGCCAGTTTAAATGCTGTTAAACCACGAGAGGGAATAATTTGTTGTCTGCAGCGATTACAGTAAATTGGGTAGAAAAAGTTGTATCACGTCTAAATCATTGCCACAAAGAACAGAGACATCATTGTAATTTGGGTTGTCATTTTTTTGTAGAGCCATCTGCAAAAAGCAATATTTACAAAATAATATTTTCCTTATCTCGTGGACAAAAAAACTCCTTTGTTTGCAAATTTATATAAAAATATTGGAAGCAACAACTATTCATCAAGAAAGAAACAGAAAGCACAAATGCAGCCGAGTTAAAAAAAAAAAAAAAGGTGGATGCAATTAAAAGTGTTGAAGGACACATGGTGTAAAAGATGTGAAGTTACATTATGATCTGCTGGTGTTTACACATACAAACTGCCTCCAAGATTCAATACGAAACGTGATGGACTGTCAGAAAATGCGATAATTGATCAGGCTCTTTTTCTATGTGAGAAAGTGTGGCACCCGCTACACACATTCTCTCTGTACAATAACACCAATTATCACACACATCAATAACAGCCGTAAACTGTGGCTGTGAACAGAATGATGTGAGATTCTAACACATCATTTATTATTAATTTGCTTTCTTTCTTTTATTACCTGGTTTTAGAGAAAAACACATTCGGCCCATTTCAGTGACGACTGTAATGCAATGTAGACACAATGTCATTTACGTAAACTAGTTGCAATGATGCCTATGCGGTCTCTATACCCTATTAAGTGATTTTTTTTTAAATTGGCTAAAAAACAGCTAAGGCTACTCTGAAGAATGAGGACATTTATGCGGTCACTGCTCTGCAGTTATTGACCTAAGCAAAATAACACGCCAGGAAGAAAGCTGTGTTTTAAAAAGAAATCTTTGTCTTACTTAGAATTAGGTTTCTACGTGCATAAAATGGAGACTGACAAAAGCTCAAAGAATTATTTGTAGGGGAGTAATGAATAAAATAAGGACACTGCTTCCCTGGCTTCACTCTGCTTTTCTGAACTCCTCCTGCAGCATCTGTAAGATTTGGTGTCTTTACAGTGCCTGGAGCTGCAGGTGACAAACCTTAGCAATGTGATCAAGTTTGGACTAGAATAAGGATTCATTTGTGACGGATAGTGGGAGGCTGAGTGTTGTGGCGCAAAATTACCAGCTGCCTCACTGATTAAATGTTAAACCATTCATCAACTATTTTTTTTCCGTAAAGTGAATAACTGTATAAATGTTCCTCATTATTGCCTCGTCAAACACACGTTGCAGCTGTAATGGTGCCTTTGCAGTCAGGCATCTGAGGCTTTGAAATAGCGTGCCTGATCTCACCTTAGCAAAGTTTTTAACTGGTTTGGACTGGTTTTCTCCCTCTGTGCTGTAGAGCATTTTAGCCTCTTTCAGCTCACTGTCTTGGTTTTACGGCCTGCAACTTCCCTGTTTCCTTTCTCTCTTGCTGCTCTCATCAGCATTGGTTCCAGACGTAGCTGTTTTCAGCAAAAAAAAAAAAAAAAAAAAAAACTCAGATAAATCAATTTAAGTTGCTAAAACATCTTTATAAGGTGGTAATATGTCAGTGTTGTGTTTACAGGTTAGTGCAGTGTCCCGGCTGGCTGAAAACATCAAGTAATGCAGTTCTGAGGAAAAATTATTATTATTATTGCACTGTACTCTTAAGGTCCCTCACTGAAATAGTGCATTCTCTAACCCATAACACAAAGCTTGTTCATCAACACTTTTCTCAAGCTTAAAATAAAACTACAGTAGTTACACCTTTAACCCTTTCACCAAGTCTTAACTCTCAAACAGCCCTTTGAAGATGTGAGGAAAAAGCTTCATCGTCGTCAAAGACAAAACGTCCTCACTTTTCAAAAAGGTCCTCAATCTCAAGAGCCAAATTGGTCCTCACAAAGGTAGATAAAGAAGAGTGCACGCACACGCACACACACACACACACACACACACACACACACACACACACACACACACACACACACACACACACACACATATATATTCCTAAGGCACTTTAGACAGAAGGAGGAAGGTAGACTGTCTGATTTCAGTTACCTCTGGTACATCTGGTACTATGACTCTTCTGATATGTCAACAGGTTGTCACACTTCTGAGTCAAGCTATTTTGAAACATTTTTCTGCAGGTGCACAAGGAAAAAGATAGTCAATTAAATGTAAATGACCAATATAGTTAGAACTGACTTGGCATAGGGCTTAATAGCCCTTTGAAGCTTGCATATGTTGATCAGAGAGAAATTGTCTTCTGTTAGTGCGTCTGGATTGTGGACTGAGTATAAACCCTACAAAAGACTGCTTTCAGAGAGCTGGGGACAGTTCTCACATTCACATATAATTGCTTCCCGGCCTTTAAATCTATATCTAATCAAATTTAAACATTCTGCAACCACTCTTATTAGATTAGTCTAGATGTCAGAAGATGACATGGGAAGGTGGAATAAACTGCTAATTTAATTGAAGGTAGATCAAAACTCCTCAGTCAGAGTTGAAATTCATCCAACAATGGATAATCTATTGTACTGTACTGTCCAAATTATTGGCACCCCTGAATTTCATATACATAACAGAATATTTTCAGGAATAAATGCAAATGAACCAGTTTTATATAACCAGAATATCTCATTAAAAAGTTCAAGGACACGGAACAAAATAAAAAAAATAAATAAAAAAAACTTGCATAATAGTGAAAAAATACAAAGACAAAATGTATCCCAGACACAATTTTTGGCACCATTGACTAATATTTGGTTTCAGAACCTTTGGCAACTATGACAGCCTCTAAATGTTTCCTGTAGCCATCTAGAAGCTTTGTGCGCCTGTCTGCTGCCACTCTTCCCTTGCTATTTGTTCAAGCTCTTTTAAGTTTGCAGGAGTATTTTATGCAATGGCAGATTTCAGCTCTCTCCAAAGGTTTTCAATGGGATTTAGGTCTGGACTCATTGCTGGCCAGTTTAAAACAATCCATCTTTTCCTTTTCAATCTTTATTTTGTGCTGTTCGATGTGTGCTTTGGGTCATTGTCCTGCTGAAAGACCCAAAGCCTTAACCACAAACTTAGTTTTCTAACACTAAGTAACAGATCTCACTCTAAAACGCCTTGGTAATCTTCTGATTTCATCATGCCTTTGATACATCCAATGCCTCCAGTACAAGAGGCAGCAAAACAGCCCCACAGCATGATAGAACCTCCACCATGTTTTACTGTAGGTAGGGTGATCTTTTCCTTATGGGCTTCAAACTGAAGCACTGCACCCCAAAGAGCTCTACTTTGGTTTCATCTGTACATAGAACATTATCCCTGAAAGACTGTGGCTCATCCTGGCCTTCGCCCATGTATCCCTACTTGATGCTGTGTGCGGCTTATGATACGGGCTGAAACCACCACTCCAGATTGAGCCAGGTCTGCCTGAAGCTCTTTAGATGTCTTGCGTGGCATTTTTTCCACAATCCGAATCAACCTTCACAGACTTCTTTCGTTGAGTTTCTTCTTAGCAACACGTCCTGAAAGCATCTGAACAGTTTAATACTGTGAAATGTCTTGCCATTATGGACTGTTGAAACAGGGATTTCAAGCTTTGGATTTTTTTTTTTTGATAGTAGCATTTCTGATGCTCTCAGACAGCTCTCGTCTTCACTATTGTGAAAAAGAAACTGGAAACCATCAGCCCCTTTTTAATGCAGTAAAACCATCATTCATTGGTTAATTCAGGTCATGTGAACACTGAAAATAGAGTTTTATTTGTTTTTTTTATTTTGTTTGAGGAACTAATTTAAATTAATCCAAACAGGTCCAATAACTGTTGCCGGGGGTACATTTTGTGTTTGTATTATATCACTGTTATGAACGTTTTGTAATTTTTTTTCTTTCGTTCAGTAACCTTGGGCAATTTATTAAAATACTCTGGTTATAAAAAATTGGTTCATGTGCATTTATTTTTGAAGATATTCTGAATTATATACTTGAAATTCAGGGGTGCCAATAATTTTGACATAACTGTATATGACCCCAGGTCATCGACCGGCAGGCTGGCTCTCCTCTCTGAATTGTTCATTATACTGGAAAGGCCAAAGGCACAAATCAAACTATCCAGATGACAGAAACTTCTTTCTCTACATGTAACTTCACACTTAAATTTGCCAAAACTTTCTTAACCAGTCACTTGTTGGCTGTTTACTACTGAAGTCATCAAATTACAAAGTCACTACAAGCCTAAAAAACAATATACAGTAAAAATCTTCCAATGACTATATCCCATTAGAATTCCTCGAGAGCTATTTATGGTAACACTTTGTTTTGCAGGACGTGTAATTTTTTCTTAATTTTCTAGGAAGGTTCTTGAAAAGGGCGAACTAATTTGGTAAAATATTCTAAGCCAGTACGCAGAGTGAACACCAACTTTAGGCTAAATGAAAAGGTAATTTTAATACAGAAAAGAAAAATACTGTACTTGTAACTGTTGTAAAAAGCAGCAAGCTTCCCAGTCCTTTGCAAACCCTCAAGAATTAGTTTCATTTTCTAAGAAATGACTAGAAAACAATGGGAGCAGAAAAATAAACCAGTACCCCCCCCCATTTGTCTCAAATGCATGTCAACAAAATGTTTAACAATATGTAATACGATAACATCAAACTTGTATTATTGCATATGTTCTATTATCTGTCCCTTGAAGCCTTACAACACAATTTCATTTTATATTCCTATGTAACTTCACTTCTTAAATATAATCAAATTACACTAAACAAAAGAAGCCTGCGGCTGCACAGCAGTCGCTATCTGCAAATTTGTCTTTGGCATTAACTATGACAGAGAAGAGAGGGTGCATGAATCTCCCCCACAGGGCAGTTTCCCCGCAGGTAGGGATGTCTTTACTCTGTTTTTCAATTACCTATGGTTAAATGTTTGAGCCTGACGTTGGTTTTTGCCTTTTACTAAAAAAGCCTTTTGTTTTCTGAATATGTTGAGTATTAGCTGCTGGCTGACACTGTTGGCCAATTAATTCCATCATGAAGGCTTTTGATTTACTTGGAAGATACATTCTGATTGTATTGGAGTCACGATAAACAGAATCACCATTCCTCTAGGAAAGAGTTACTTAAAAAAAAAAAAAAAAAAAAACAACACTTGGGGACAGCAGGGAAAAGGGCCATGAAGGGCCAGTACTCATCTATTCAGACCTTGCTGTCCTTGGACCAGCACACTATCTTGCTGTCGTTAAAATGTTCATGTTACCCTGACAAAAACACTGAACCAAGCAGCAAAGTGAATGAATGATGAAAATCAGCTTCAAGTGAGGGCGTTTACAGACACCCTGTGACCAAGTATCCTTATTCCTTGTTGCCATGAATACAAAACACTAAGAGCAAATCAGTGCGCCCGTGGTGACCCATGAAACAGTACATCTCTCTGACTAAGCAGAACACTGTAGGAGCTTTCCAATTACAGGAAAAGACATGCTGATCTCACACACTGATCATCACCATATCTCTGTTGACAGAAATGTTCTCATAAGGTTTGTCTGAGTCTGTGGACAAGAGAGAGGTCATAGTAACCTGCCTCCCAACAACATAATTTATTTTAAAACAGACATTACGATCTCAGTCCTATCTTTGTCAGGTCAAAAGGGCCAAAGGTCATTTTTTCTAAAAATGCTCTCTCTTATATCTGAGCTTCTTCCCCAAGTTCACAGTACAAGTTTACCCAGTGACGCTAAACTCGAGCTGAAACATTTAGCTGATTAATCCATTAGCTGATCAAGAAAAAATTAATCGGCAAATATTTGGTCATCGATTAGTCATTTAAGTTGTTTTTTCAGGCAACAAATGCCGACATTTGAAAGCTCTAGCTTCACAAATACTGTATGAGGATTTGATGCCTTTTTGTTTTATGTAATGGATATCATGGGGTTTTGGACTGTTGGACGAAGAAAAAAAAAAAAGAAAAAAAAAGGCATTGAAAGGTTTCACCTTGACTCTTGTAAAAAATAAGTAGAAAAGTAGATTTCCACTATTTTCAGATGAACCAAGAAAAATAATTGGTAAAACAATGTCTCAATACATCTTATAGTAATGATTGTATAAGAATAACCTGTTGCTACAGATTTCTCTGTTTAGCCATAAAGTCAAGAGACCACCCTTTTGTTTTAAAAGGATTTAAACAAGAAAGCTGAGAGTTTTAAAGAGACACACTTCACACGGTAGGTCTGTTGACATCAGCTATATGTAGACAGCCACAGCGACTGAAGCTATTACAGAGCTAATAAGAAAACTCAACTATGACTCTGTAATGAAGACCAAAAAAAAAATGGACAAATGATTTGACAAAATTGGAAAAATTCTGATTCATTAATATCAAAAATACATTTCTTTCAGAGACATCTGAGATTTTCTAAGTAATGATTTTCTAATCTCACTCAGAAGATCAGCTTTGTGAAACCTGTTCTGCTTTCATTGAGTTTCCTAAACTGATTTAATTCTCGCAAAACTATTTTATTCAACAAATACACTGCTTGATATCCTACACAGACTGCTCGCTATATTATACACTACATTCTGGGCTCGTTTAAGGTTGGAAAATGAGGGCTAACTTTCCACAAAGTTATATTTTGGGGTGGCATTTACACCAGTCCTCCTCAGATTTCAAATTCAAGGCAAATACAGTAAAGCATTTATTGTTGCAAGTTTATACCAGTTTTACCTTTTAACACTCCCCACAGCAGAGGTCAGAACCTATTTCAGGCAGCTGATTACTGTGAAGGACTTCTTCAACAAAAACACAATTTCAAGTGTTTCAACAAAAATGTGATGTTATGCTTGAATTCTTAAAAACCTTGTGCCATTGATCCACAGACAGTGACCATTGACCCAAATAGGGTCAGCAGACACTGAAAAAAAAAAATCATTTAACCTGGCATCTGTGAACCCCTTCAAGGCCGAGGTGCATAGCTGCTGCATATGTTCCTCCGACGGAATTGCCACTTTGGTATAAAGGAGATGTATACAAAGGGTTATCTAACAGTCATTTGTGAAGAGGTAAAGTAAAAACTTGGGCAAGTCTAGTTAAAGAAAGATCATTGAAGGAGTTTCTTATTGAATAAAAGTTCTAGACATTGTCTGTAAAACCTGCCCTCAGCATCACATCATTGTACCACTCGACAGCTGAAGAGAAAAGCGAGTGTGCATCTGATTTTCAAAGATCAATGATGCAAGACAATGTAACGCCAAAGACACAGCATTCATTTATAATGATGACCATCAACATCAACACGGCTTTATTTTTAAGCTAAAATGCAGAACGCTTGTTGGTTTCAGCTTCTTAGATGTAAAGATTTTACGCTTTTCTCTGTCATACATGATAATAAATTGAATATCTTTGGGTTCGGGACATGTTCTGACAAAACACAATATTTTATAGATGAAACGATAAATCAACTAATAAATGGCAGAATAATCATTAATGACAATAATCGTTAGCTGTAGCCCTAATGTACTTGCTGTCCAGATTGAAAACATACTGTAAATGGGAGAATTCGAGTGCACCTGTCTTTTTGTTCATGAGACTGGTACCACATTGACACAGTCTTCTACCATCTCAAACAGGAAGTGATGCGGGCCACTACGTCGGGCCACCTCACTAGCCGTCTCCCTGCTGCTGCTGCAGAGCCCCGGCTTCAGGTGTCGCTGAGAGAGGAGCAGCTCTAAGGTGTGGGCGGAGTCTGTTTTTGAGGAGCTGGTGTAGGAAGCAGCCAGGTGTAGGGGTGTGAGACCACCGTTGGTCTGGGCGTTCAGTTCAGCCCCGTGCTGCAGGAGGAAACTCACCGCAGTGACGCGGCTCCAGCGGCAGGCGCTGTGAAGGGGCGTCCAGCCGTCGATGGTGCGGGGGTTAACTTTAGAGCCGGTGGTGAGTAAAGCAGAAATAACATCAACATGGCCGCTGTATGCCGCACGGTGCAGTGGAGTGTAACCGTCCTCATCACAGCAGTGCACCAGCAAAGGATCAGCAGTCAACAACCTCTGGACTGTTGAAAGCTGGAAGAAAGAACCACAGAAATGCTCAGGGTCAGGAAATTACAAACTAATAGTTTGTAAGCATGTTTTACTTGAGGAAGTCATGCATTTGGAATTATTACTCATCACTCTGATGATCTTTAATCATGTTCCAGCCATTCATGTGGGTAATTTTTACCTCTCTGTAAATTAAAAATTCCATACTGCATTATCTTCTATTCTGAGAAACTCGGTGGTCATCCGTGTAGACACATACATCAGTACTTTTAGAGCAAAGTTTCTATCTACATTTGTATGAAGACTGCAGTGAAGATACTTTGCTAAATCCTGACCACCTCTGAAGGAGGCAAGCCTCAGTGCTCTTGTTGGATGTTGTAAAGAGGGTCTTAAACAGGAAAAACAACAGTCATTTGGAATGAATGTGTCACAGAATTACAGAAGATACGATTCTGTGATATTTAACCAGCCATTACTCTCTTGATCAAGCGACTGGTTCATAGAATGTCAGAAAATAGTGAAAAATGCACACCGTAGTTTACTTAAGCCCAAGGTCATATCATCGAATATCTCGTATCCTCCGATAACCATCCAAAACCCAAATATATTCAGTTTATGATCAAATAAGACAAATAAGCAAATCCTCATGATTGAGAAGCTGCAACTAGGAAATATTCGGAATTTTTTCCAGGAAAACTAATCCTGCCTGAAGCACATCAAAGAGGACAAAATACTATAGCTAATTAGTAATTTGAAGACACTAGTGGGTCTTAAATTAATTTAAATGCAAAGTCACAGGGACAGAAACAATCACAAAGCAGTGACCGACACAACTGTAATACAGAACCAAACAGACTTCAAACACTCTTTACACACAAGACAAATTTAGTACTAAGATGACAGACTCAATACTTGTAGCATTACGTAGCATAGACATAAATAAATAACTTTGAATTATTTGAGATTTTATCACCATGAAATTAATTTGCTCAATTAACCTTCTGTCTATGACGGTAACTAATTTACATAGAAACAGAGTTACTATGTACATAATCAATTGTGATTAAATTAGGTTGAGGCTGATAATTCCCCAAGCGAAGTATTGTTTAATTATCCACGGGGTACATTGTTTTTCATGACGTTAGTGCCTTTGAAAGGTTTCAGGGTGCATAAAATGTGTTCTCTCTCTTTCAACTGTTCTCCTTCTGTGTTAATTACTGCCACCTGATATGCAAAGTCACACGGCATTTTCATTCCTCAGTCTAATTTTCTACATTTATTTACAACTAAATGTTGACTTTGCTGTAAGGGTCAGCTGTGTATGCTGCAGTGTTTTATTTCTGGTTTGTTGTTCTTCAAACTTTATTTAGATTCAGTAACACTATTTGAAAAGTTTTTTTGAAAGTTTTCTCTTAGATGTTTACAAAATTGGCACTATATTCCTCAAGTATCGTGAGAAGGCTACAAGATGTAATATAGGATGCTTTGGCTGTGCAGATTTTGTTACACCTTGATATTCATAATATAAATTTAAAAAACAAACATAGTTGGTTTATGACTCTTCAACACAGTAATAATCAACCTTAAAAATAAATATCTGAACAGAGCGGAATGATCACAAAAGAGGATGACTAACATTAAATCCGTCATGCTATCTGCTATATTAACATGCTTTTAGACTTAATTTTTGGAGCTCAAATGATAAGTCAATTAATGAATCGATAAAAAAAATAAAATGGCAACAATTTTGATAATTCGTTTCAGTAAATATTCAATCAAAAACTCAAATCACTGTCTGCTTCCAGCTTCTCCAATGTGAGCATTCGCTGCTTTTTTCTGTTTTATACCTTTGAGTTGTGGACTGTCGGTCAGATGGAAAATAAAGACAACAACAACAACATTTGAGCACATGGCAGTGAGCTCTGAGAAGCTCTGTCTTTGTCACCCAGCACTAGGTTGACCATGTGGTGATTCTTTTAATCATATGATAAATAATCATCAGAACAGAATCACTTCACTATGTTAAGACTCCAAGGAGCAATGCTGCATACTATATTCCTAATCAGCATTCTTAGCAGCCAGTCTCTTACTAACACACTTATTAGCCCCTAACAGTGCTTCATTAAATGTAATAAATGGATATTATCAAAAAAGGAGGCACACAAACATCCAAGTTACTGCCAGCAGTACATAATAACTGCATGCGGTTTAGATACCCTTGTGCTTGTTGGTGTGAGTGAGGGAGGGATGAGGACTGCACTGTACATCCTTGCGACTGGGGATCTCACCCTTTTGATACAGCCAACATCTTAACACAATATGCTACCTGAAGGCACAACTATGATCAGTGCGGGTAGCATATGTTCCAGTTCTTCGCAAAATGCCTGTGCACTAATTGTGTTTTTTGGCCAGTCCATACATAACAACTTTGTGTTAGCGATGTGTGATATCTAAATGCAGTATATACCATGAGACAACATAACTTTGTCCTTAACCAAAGTTTTTAATCACACCGTATATACTAGGACAGAAATTCTTTTTATATCAATGGGTGCATTTGGTGATCTTGGGCAATGCTGCAAATCAACGAGCAGGACAACTTTATGGTACGACTGGATATTAGTATGATTTTTGTGATAGCTGATGTTTTCCATTTTAGTTTGTCAGTCAGTTCATTTATCGGATTAGCGATAAACAGGCATCCCTATCTGGTTATCTTACCCATCAATGGTTTTGTTTGTGACAGGTGTAGGGTGAAACTGATGTCACAGAAAAATCCTTTTGCCCAACATTTTGTTGCTTTGAAGGAACTGCAATGGCACAAGGGCTGCAATTTCAGTCTTGAGAAAAGAAGATCACAATTTATTGATCATACAACATAAGTATGATCAATAAATTGGGATGCTGAGCAAAAGCACTGTGCGGGAACTTCTATCTTAAGACTGACGTGACACTTTCTTACAAATCTGCATCTGGGATTGTCAGATGTGCGAATATCTCCCCTAAAAAAAAATAGGGCTGCAACTAACATTATTTTTATGATCGATTAGTATACCGATTATTGTTCTGATTAATCAATTAATCATTTGGCCCATAACAATGAAGAAAATAATGGAAAATGGCCATTGTAATTTCATAGAGCCCAAAGTTGATGTCGCCTAATGTTTTGATTTGCCCGAACAAAGGTCCAAAACCCAAGTTAAGACAAGGACAAGCAGCCAATCCTCACATCTGAGAAGCTGGAAGCATCAAATGCTTAGCATTATCAACACATTAGCCAATTATTTCTTTTGATTGACTAATTCTTAAGAGTTTTAAATGGGACATAAATTTTGAACCAGATGATCCACAATTTAAAACACTAGCATGACAAGGTTTCAGGTTTCCTTATACAAAAGACAAACACATTAAAGATTAAAAACATGATCAGAGACAAACTGCTGTTAATATAGGACTTCAGTTTGGGTTTTTGTTTGAATTGTGGCTTCAGAAGGACTAAATAACGTACACATTACACATGCTCTATTGCATGCTGTAAATACTGTATTTATGCGATACCCGTGATGCTCAAATATTCACTGAAATTATTTCTGAGTCTCCTGGTTTACGTAGCTATTTGACAAAAAGCTGGCAAGGCACTAAAAGCTGAAAGACCTAATTCCTGAAATTATTTAAACAGCTGAAGTTATCACTAATTACATTCCTCCTATCTTGACCTCCCGATTTTCCAAATAAACATTTTCTCTCAATTAAAATCAGCTTCCTCCACTGTTGGATTTAGCTGTATTATTATTATCATTATTATTAATAATAATGATAATAATAATAATAATAATAATAATAATAATAATAATAATTTTTAAACAAACAATCAGATCAACTTCTGCCTGTCATGGCGGCTAAATGGTAAGCACTGTTAGGTCCTGCATTCATACACCACCAGTGCTTGTCTGTGTCTGTGAGTTTGCATGTGTATGCTTTTGTGTGTGTGTGCTTCCTCATGGCTTAAAAGAAATGCATGTTAGGTAACTGTTGTTGCTGAAGCATACCCCCAAGGGATCCCGAGCTTGGGGGAGGATGAGATCCCCAAAAGGACGGACTCAAGGTTTTCGACCCATGCAAAGAGCACCTCCAGCGGCTTCACAGAAGAATTCATGTGGACACGCCCAAGAGGAGCCATGCAATACAAACACTCCAGGGAACCCAAAGTAGCAGCAGCTAGCATTGAGGTCCGCAATGGCAGGAAGTGGAGCGCTGCCAGAGAGCTGCAGGTGGCAGAGGCAAGACTGAGTCAGAAAGTTGTCGAAACAGTGGCGACAGGGTGAGCAGGCCTGGGCTACTTTCCAAGCTGCCAGGCAAGTAAAACCAAAAGGAAAGGAGCATCAACATCTCCTCCAGGAAGAAGTGCGCGCAGTTGCAGAGGAGGTACGGGTCAGCAAGATGGTTGGAGTCACTCAGCGAGGAGCCTGGACAAGGTGGGAAAACACACTGCAGCGGAGGATCGCTTGGTCAGATTTTTGGTGGGCCGACTTCTACCGCATCAAATTCCTGGTCCAAGCGGTCTACAAACCTTGACAAGCCCAACAAACCTCCACACATGGGGCAAGGCGGAAACACCTTCCTGCCCTTGCTGTGCTGGGAGAGGAGCCCTTCAGTATCTCCTCAGCAGCTGCCCCAATGCCCTAGCTGGTGGATGCGACCACTGGCGCCACGACCAAGTGCTCAAGGCAGTTGCAGAAGTGGTCACCACGGCATTACAATCCAACAAACACCATCCTAGAAATAAGTCCATCACTTTTCTTAAAATTGGAGAGAAACCCTACCAACAACTGACTACAAGACCATGCCTGCTTTCCACAGCCCTAGACTGGCAGCTGAGAGTGGACCTTGGAATACAACTCTACCCTGGTCATATCACACAAACAACACTCCGCCCGGACCTGGTGATATTCTCTGATTCCACCAAGCAGGTGTTCTCGTGGGAGCTGACAGTGCCCTGGGAGGAGCACATGGAGGAGGCCCATGAGAGGAAGCTTGCCAAATACCAGGAGCTTGGGGAGCTGTGCGGAAGCGGGGGCCATACGTTCCATCACTGAAGCCGCTTTGGATAAAGAGGGCAGACCCCTGGCTTGTTGCTGCTGGGATACAAGCCAGGACTTGATCAACCCCGGCTGCGTCACCCAGGCAAGGGGGTCTGATGTTGAAAGGCCAGAAACCTCCTATGACCCCAGGAAGAGCACTGAGGATGCATCCCGGCGCATGGATTTTATAAGAGTTCTTCACTGAGTTAGAATTGCACACATGCGTTCCACAATTTCCTCTTTCTTGTCAAAACCCGATGCCTACATTACCCATCAAGCACCTCAGCCACTGATAATTTGGTCAGAGTTTTCAGTTTGTTATGTTAGTACTGGTTAATGTAACCTTGAGCTACTAGCCTCAGGGAGAGATGAGGAGCTACTAGCCTCAGGGAGAGATGAGGAGCAGACTGCAGCAGAGTAATCCTGGCTTCCCTCCACTGGCTCCCTGTTGCTCTTCGAATTGATTACAAAATTCTACTGCTTACTTTTAAGGCCCAGAGAAGCATTGCCTCAAGTTATATTTCTGACCTTCTGTTGCCTTATGTCCCCTCCTGTTCCCTGAGATCCTCAGATGACTCTCCTCAGAGGCCAAGGAGTTAGTGTTCCTAGACTTTGCAATGACTTTCCTGAGGAAATTATACAGTCCAGGTCAAAATTATCGGAACCCCTGAATTTCAAGTATTTGGACAGTGTTACACTTTTTGTAATTTTGCCTCTGTACACCTCCACAATGGATTTCAAACAAAGCCATCAAGATGTGATGAAGTGTAGACTTTCAGCTTCAAGACCTTTAAAAGGAAATTGCATGAACTGTTTAGGAATTCCCTCATTCTCAGAGTTTCAAAAGTAATTGGACAAACCAACATAATTATAAATATAAGGAATATTTTATTACTTGGATGAAAATCATTTGCAGTCAAAGACTGGCTGAAGTCTGTAACCTATGGACATCACCAAAAGTTGAGTTTCCTCCCTTGAGATGCTTTGCCAGGTCTTTACTACAGCCGCCTTGAGTTGCTGCTGGTTTGTGGATCTTTCTGCCCTCAGTTTTGTCTTTAGGAAATTAAAAGCATGCTCAACTGGGTTGAGGTCAGGTGACTGACTTGACCATTAAAGAATATTCAATTTATTTGCTTTGAGAAGCTCTTGGGTTGTTTTTGCAGTACGTTTTGGGTCATTATCCATCTGTACTGTGAGGCACTGTCCTACTGGTTTTACAGCATTTGGCTGAATCTGAGCAAATAGAACAGCCCTGTACACTTCAGAATTCATCCTGCTACTTCTATCAGCATTGGTTCCATTGGCAGCCATATACGCCCATGCCATAACACTACCTCCACCATGTTTGACAGATGATGTGGTTTCCTTTGGATCATGAGCCCTTCCTTTCCTTCTCCATATTCTTTTCTTCACATCATTCTGGTACAATTAATCATGGTTTCATCAGTCCAAAGAATATTGTTCCAGAACTGGGCAGGGTTTTTTAGATGTTTTTTGGGAAAGTCTAATCTGGCCTATCTGTTCTTAATTGTTACCAGTGGTTTGCACCTTGTCGTAAACCCCCTGTATTTACGTTTATGAAGGCGTCTCTTGATTGTAGACTTTGACTACGATATGCCTACCTCCTCGAGAGGGTTGTTGACCTGACTAGATGTTGTGAAGGGTTTTCCTTCACCAAGGAAAGAACTGCCATCATCCACTTCCAGGCCTTTTGGTGTTGCTGAGCTCACTAGTGCATTCCTTCTTTTGAAGAATGTACCAGATTGTTAATTTGGCCACTCATAAAGTGTCTGCCATCTGTCTGATAGGTTTGTTTCGTTTCTTCAGCCTAATGATGGCCTCCTTCATTTGCATCAACACCTCTTTGGATCGCATATTGAGAGCTCCCATGAACAGCTACCAAATGCAAATTCAACATTTGGAATCAGCTTCAGACCTTTTATCTGCTTAATCTGTCATGATGTAACAAGGGGACAGGCCACACCTGGCCATGAAACTGATCAACTGTCAATTGTACAATTACTTTTGAACCTCTGAAAATTAGGGACGATGTATGAAAAGGGGTTAATTGTGTCTGGGGTACATTTTGTGTTTGTATTTTTTCGCTCTACAACCGTACACATTTTATTAAAATATTCTGTTTACAAAAAATTGGTTCATTTGCATTTACTTAGTGACATCACTTGAGGTCAGACTTTGCTCAGCTCCATCTGGAACCGCAAAAAGCTTTTTTTTCTCATATGCAGTAGCACTCAAAAAAACCTGCAAACACATTAATATAGAAAATCGGGTTCCCCGGAGTTCCCCTTTAATTTTATGTAGGCAAAGTTCTTGTTTGGCTGCCTGAGTCTACACAACATTTGAGAAATTTGGCTTGTTTTGTGAAAAGAAAAGTCAGAGCTTTATTTAAAAACAAACAAATGTGTATATTTCTCAAAGTAAAGTATGGAAAAAAAGTATTGTGTTGATATCAGCCCTTGTATCAAATAATTTCAAATGATACCAGGCCCTAATTACGACCAGTCTATTTACAGTAAACAAAAGTAGAAACTCACAGCCCTAATACTGATGCTGCTCATTACAGGCCAGAAAACAAAACTGTTAAAAAGGATTAAAAATAGAGAGACAACTTTTTTTGACCCTTGCCACTAGGGGTTAAAATTGGATTTGGGAGGAGGGGGTGCCCTTGTTTCAAGAGGTTGTTGATTAAATGGCAACGATATAACTGTCAGTTGTTCAAACTGAATTCTGAATCTTTTTGTAAATTGCTAATTATTTTTCATGCAGTCATTGACATTAAATATGGGCTATTTTTCCTTGTTTGGAGAGTGATAGCAAGAGATTGGAGAAGTAGGGCTACTTGAGAATAATTTGCTGCATGGGTTGATCCTGTAGCAGTCATCTCAACCTCTGACGCAATTTGACCCTTGCTTACCACTAGCGGGGCAAAACAAGTGAAGTTTTGGTCACTTACACGATTGTTTTCCACTGCCCATAGTATCAGCTCCACTGGTTTGCCCTCGAGAGATTCCTCCTTTTCTAGATACCACTCCTCGCTGTGGTCTTCTACTTCCTCCTCCTCCTCCTCCTCCTCCTCCTCCTCAAATTTGCTTTCGGACCACAGGCTGCTGGCCCCGCGGGGGATCAGATGTCCATGTGTGTTGAGAAGCTCCAGCTGATTAAAATCTTCCGGAAACTCCATCACTGCTCTTTTTTTCGTCACAGAAAAAGAGAAATCAGAAAAACAGAAAAACTTAACTCATTAAGAAGAGATTAAAAACATAGATGGAGGAGAGGGTATGAGAGAACGTTGAAAACTGAACAATTTAGAGGAGTAAACTGATCATTTCAATTTGCTAATTAATATTTTCTATCTAATATTTAAAACAGCATATCACAGGCATTTTAAATATTCACACAGTCCCTGACAAGCTGAATGGCCTCAGGATGTCTTGGTACTCGGTTGTTACCTTGATTCTAAATAGGGCCAGACTAGTGGTCTTTTAAAATCTAGTTTTAAAACTTTCATCACTACAATTTTACTGCCTTATGTTTAAACTCCTTACTTTTTTGGCTCTGGCTACACATCTGTTGCTAATGTACGATCCTTTTCTTGTGTTTTAGAATTTTGTAGAGCTGAAATAATTTGTTGATTAATAAACAGCAAATGAATCTACAACTATTTTGATCATTGATTCATCGTTTAAGTCATTTTTTTAAAGACATCTTTGTCCAGCATCTACAATGTGACCATTTCCTGCTTTTCTTTTATATCATTCTAAATTCTACATCAAAACAAGCACTCTGATGAAGTCAACTTGGGCTCTGAGAAACAGTGAGGAGCATTTCTCATTAGTTTCTGACACATTATAGACCAAGTGATTAAGCGAGAAAAATATTCCTCAGTGATGCAGATTAAGAGAATGAAAACTGTTAGTTGCAGTGGTAGAATTTTGCTCAGACTTTTTATATTTCATTTTCTATTATATATTGCACAAACGAACAAAAAACTTGGTTTTAGGTGGAATAATAAGAAGTAACAGCACGACACGACTATTCTAAGATTTTGTGCACTCCATTTACATCAATAAGGGGAAGACAAACTAGAAACACTTCTCACTTTAATGATATACAGTTCATCAGCACAACAAACAGTACTACATCCTCCAAACGGACCAACACCTTTGTTAAAAGTCCCAACAAAAACTGAAGATCGTAACCTTCGAGGTTCGGTTAATTGCGGGGCTGTTGTAAAAGAGTAGTACAGTAGTGTAGTGTAAGTTTTAGCTAGCTGCTAGCCTCATTTTGTGCCTATCATGTATTAGCATACTGTAAACCAGAGTCACAGAGGTATCCGTTTCTCTCAAAGACAGTTAAATGGCGATGTTTGGAAAACCCCAAATGGTCGTTTCAAACCGCATATCATAAGCAAGACGAGTAAATTAACGTTATGTACAACAAACGTTCAGACTAACATCAAATACAATTTTCCAACGCTTTACGGTGCGGCATTTGCGTTATCGTTAAAAACACCTGACTGTTCATTTAGTTGTAGTTATGGTCGGTATTTACCGAACTTGTGGCGTTTATGTGACATACTGTCCTACGGTTCTGGGCTGGGCAATCTGAGTTGACGTTACACGTAACTGTTGAGGCTACCATTTGAGCAATATGGCTCACGTCAGAACCGGATCTATTAGTCGGGAGTTTTACTACTTACCAACCATTTTACGACTTAGAGGAATCAAACCTGACACAGTTTCACCCTCACCTTCTAGTTTTGCGGGTTCAAAACAAACGACGGCCTACTGCAGTGAAGACACATGGGATATGTAGTTCTTTTTCCAGGTTAGCTTCAGTGAGACCTACTGTTAAAAGACATCACTACCCATAACTACTCGCAGCTTCTTTTTTTTTTTTTAATTTTTCTTCTTCCTCGACTTAAATTCCGAGTAGCCCAGACACTGTATCCGCCCGTTTCTGCCATCTGCCATCCATCAATTACATTGAACGAATCCTTAAATGGTGCCTTGCAGAAAATCACATCACTTCTGGTAAGCTATATAAAAGTGTCAGGAGATGTCTTTGGGATCTAGACCTCCGAATTCAGTCTTTTTTTTTAAAATGTCCATATATCCATTAAAACACAGTTGTCAAGAGGATAGATGATCTTCCGTTCAGTTGCTTGTTTTTTGTCATAATTTATGACACATGTCAACGTGGGTGTAAAGTAAAAACACTGCTTCTGCCCCACTAAAGTGATTTATTTTATGAAAATAAATCCATCCATTCATTTCCTAATTACTTTTTTTTTGTCATCTCAGTACGTCCATACATGTAAAAGACTGCATGCCCTGACGTGACTGATTTTCAACCTACCGTGTGTTTTGCATTAATGGGACTTTCCGAACGATTTTGGTGCAATCATCCAAAGGCAACACATTCAAATAAACAGAGCAACCACAATCCGGTAATAACTTTGATTCGTCAATATTTATGTATTCTATGACAAATATTTGTTCATGCAGTGCTCATATAGTCCATCTTTGTCTGCTAATAAAAAGAAATACATTATAATCATTGCAGTAACAATATATAGTCCAGATGTACATGGCAATGCTTTGTGGCCATCGTACCAAATAAGACGCAAAACTACTCCAAACATCTCATTTTAGAACCCTTTTTTTTTAATTTAAGCAGCAGCCACAGTAACTATTTAGGTGGGCTTGTCCCTGCATGGTTAGTAGTGCTGGGTAGGGGTGGTTGAGTTGTTGAGCACCATTGACCCTGATTAGATTCAGAGGTATAAGAGAAACTCATTAAAAAGAAAAAAAAAAAACTGACAGAATCTAATGACACAATTTACAGGCTTTACAAAGGGTCTTTTGAAAGGCTGCAGGGAAAAGAAGGACAACTTGAATTGCTGAAATGCGTATAAGTGATTCATATCTCCTGCCAGGAAAAAAAACCACAAATTAGTTACTGCATCAGCCACATCTCTTGACTCTGTCTGGACAGGAGCGTGGAAATAAAGTAAGCACATCGTGTCTGTCTCAATTTTATGAGTCAAACACGGTGCTCGCATGGCTTGGTAGTCTGGTGTTGGGTTGTGCTTGAGCTGATAAATCATGTTTAAACCAGCAACTACAGAGCTCCATAAAAATACACAAGTTGCGTTGATGCAGTCGTAATGATACTGCTCGTCCCTCTTAAGGCAGCGTCTTATTGTTTTTCCCCACTCGAAGGATGGTCAGAGCACAAACCCAGCGGCAATGTATCACATAACAACATGCTCATAGAGACTCAGAGACACCGCAGGGACAAGAAAAGGACCTACATTATATACAGACTATACTAACATGTTACTATATACGTAAGCAGAGGGTCTAAAAGTACGTTTAAATTACAACAGATTTATAAAATAAAGGTAAAAAGTAGTGAATTACTGAGATGACTAGTTACCAACTAGTCCCCATGTCCTCACACTTCCCACGCTTCCTTTTATCATCATCCATCACTTATGACCTTGGATTAAATTGACAGATATTTATGTGGATGAATGAATGTGTGAATGAATGTACCGTTATTCATTTCATTGCCTTTGGATGAATATTTCACACAAATTTCGATTTCTTCACTTGACGTGTTTAACAGTTGTCACTCAGATGGTGATTAGAAATGATCATCAGTGAGCACCAGGCTGCGAGCTGCAGTTAGTTTGGCTGCTTTAAAGCTCATATTTGTCCCTTCACACAGCAATTGTTGCCACGTCCACTAATGGACTGTGAAAATCAACAAGTTGTACAGCTAAGCTGTACGGCAGAAGATGTAATTTCAGTAAAAAGTGCCCATTTTTCAAGACGCTGAGTTGAGAAAGGTTAAACCCAAGCTTTTAAGGTGGCTTTGTGTCAACAGAATCAACTAATCAAAGACTGTGCAACTGGTTTGCGAAAAGTACCCAGTGCAAATGCCACGGCTGTCTATCAGGGCTTTTTTTTTTTTTTTTGCCTGTATGGTAATTATTTATTCATTCATGTGACATCACACTGATAGCCCAGGCTGTCTTGGAAAAAAAAAAAGATGTATATAACTTGATACAGGGTTGACGTTATACAAACATGAGGAGTGCAACTTGTTAAAGGGCTGTCCCCTCCCTGGTCCACAAACCAAAGTGGAGCTGACGACTGCAAGTTTGAAAATGAAAAAATACAGAAGGTGTGGAGTCAGAAAGAAGTGAGCTTATCAGGACTGTGTAGCCCGCTCCTCCTCTCTGCTCGACGCCTGACCTAACCTGTGACTGAGCTGCTGGCGGTTGAGTTGCACTGTGGGTAATGTAGGCAGAATGGTTTTGTCAAGTAAGAAGGATACAGGGAATTAAAAAAAAAAAAAAAAGGTGATATCACTGTTTCTTCTGCATCTATTTTGATCCCCCCCCCTTTTTTTTTAAACTGTCAATTGTGAGTCCAACAATGATATAGGAATGCGATGTTAAAATCAGTGGAGTGCTCCATTACAGAACACATCTGCAATTGCTCAGATCATCACAAACTGATGACTGCATGGTGAAGACGGAGCGTTGAGGCCCACTTTGCTAATCCGGTAATCCAGCCTTGTTTTCCATTTCTTGTTTTCCACAGGGACCCCCCCCCCCCTATGTTACATAAAATGGATGTAAATCCCTTTTACAGAATGTATGAAAGTGCAAACCCGCCTGTGGGAATGCACCTTCATATATTCCGTCTCGGGCGACTACATGACCGAGTTACAGGGTAAGGAGCGTTCCGACTGTGGAGGAAATCGGTCTGTCTGAACTAGTTGGGAGGCCCCGCATCGACATAATGCATTCCCTGGCCCCTTACCCTGACTTTGACCGTCGCAAATGTATTTGGACATTTTTATGGACTATTTGAACTTTAAATTTGGGATTACTTCGATTAATAACTCAATGCGACGTGATGGGATCAAACACACACACGAACACACACACACACTAACAAACACACAAACAAACACGCGCGCACACACACACACACAGAGAGAGAGAGAGAGAGAGAGAGAGACGTACACACTAGGATATGCACACTCAAGGTTTAAAAACAGGCGCCGCGCTGCAGAGTCGCATCACACAACTTGTTGCCGGTGCTCCCGCGCCTCGGTGTCTCCTCAGTGGCACAAGAGACGGAGCGGGTGTCGCCTGCAGCTGGCAGTCGCACAGCTTGTCAGCTTACACAGAAAGAAGGGGGGGAACGAAGAGGACGGCACCGACAACATGAGAGCGGTGTGTGTGTGGGCGTGGGTGGTCCTCTGGCTGGCCAGCTCTGCAAAGGTGGCGGCGGCAGCAGGTGCGGGACAGCCACTCAACGACTCCTCACCTCCGGGAGAGGGGATATTTTCTTACAAGGAGCGTTCCCTCAATGTTTCGGGGCAGCCGGGCAACCGGACCTCGGGCTTTTTCCTCCTGGACCTGGACGAGGGGATGCTGGAGGACTGGCGCTCCCTGGCCAGCAAGAAGCGCCGCGGCGGGGAGTCGCAGGTGGGCAGCGTGAAGGTGCTGCTGGTGGCCGCCTACTCCCTGATCATCGTGGTCTCCCTCTTCGGGAACACCCTGGTGTGCCACGTGCTGGTGAAAAACAAGCGCGCCCAGTCCGCCACCAGCCTGTTTATCATGAACCTCGCCGTGGCCGACATCTTCATCACTGTCCTCAATACACCCTTCACCCTGGTAAGACCTTCACCCCTCACCCCGCATGATGCTGGAGAACTGGCGGGTGCACGTGGCCTTGACGTGCGAGTGCGTGTGCCGTTCGCTCACTCAAAGGCTAATGGAGATTAAGCACAGTCCTACAGAGTCTATTAGACTTCTCAAAGCAAAGTGTTCAAACTTTCACTACTTGTTTGTGGATGTAGGCAGACTGTTAAGTATTTGAAGAGGCCCAACTGTCTCTCATCATAAAAACAATAAAACAAATATGTGTGGGAAAGATTGTCCCTTTTTATCCCACAGTTTTCTCCCCTTTGGTTTTTTTTTAAATTTAACTTACACCCTTTTAGAATTGTCTACACTTTGCTAAATTATTAAGTGTTAAGTGTTTAGTGTAGTAGGCTGTATTGTAGTATTAAAATTGCTGAAACCAAAAGATAGTGCCATTTGTGTCATCACAAAGTGAGGGAATCAATCTCTCTCTCTATGTGTGTGTGTGTGTGTGTGTGTGTGTGTGTGTGTGTGTGTGTTGTGTGTGTGTGTGTGTGTGTGTGTGTGTGGAGAGACAGATTGGTGACTTAATAAATGTATCTATCAAGCCATTTGTCTTTCCCCTGGGTGTAAGACTTACTTTGAAACAAAAACCTTGACAGCGTATCACCATTGCCAGTTAAATATTAATTTAGAGACTTCACATGCATCTGATCATTTCTGTTTAATTAAATGTGTCACTGGTCAGAAAACTACCGACCGTCTCATGCCTGAACTTGATCAGTTTAATTTCAAAAATGTACCGTAATTTCTTATCTTGGATGGGTGGGTAGGGTTGGGATACTGACAGGCCTTACATGACCAAAAACTGTGTGTCTTCCATCAGGTCCGATTCGTGAACAGCACCTGGGTGTTTGGGAGGACAATGTGTCATATCAGCCGCTTTGTGCAGTACTGCTCCCTGCATGTCTCCACTCTCACACTGACCGCCATCGCACTGGACCGACGACAGGTTTGTCAACACCAGGGGGATCAAGCGGTGATGCTCCTCTGTCCTCGGGGAGAATCATAGTTCGACTTTTGGTCGTCTGTATTACAGGGAGGTAATAACAGTGAGTGAAGCCTCCGATCAGATCAGCCACTGTCACTGGGTCTGTGGCACACTTCTGCGTTTCGGCGCAGTAGTTTTCACATCTGATGCGAACCGAGAGTCTGAGTAGCTTACACATGAACGGTACTTGAGACCACATTTTCAATTGGACCACGGTACACAGTGTTCACACTAATCAAACGAACTGGACTTTGGGGTCAAGTGTACTCGGATCCGGTCCCTCGTCCCTGATGTCAAGGCCCCTTAAGTCTACAAGCTGCTAACAGTGGCCACACTTGCACTTACTGCCGCCCGGCTGTATAATAGGTCATCTCCCGCTCTCCTTCATAACACAGAATAATCTCTAACATATTTCATGTACAATTATTGCTTCTCATGCACAAGGGAATGGAATTTGTTAGACGAAACCACCTTTAAAAAACAAAACATTGAAAATAAGCTGTAAGGTGTATTTGTTTGTCTGTATGTGAAGACATCCTCACCAGTGTGGGAAATGGAAATCTTTTGGAAATCTGCTTTGTTGTAGTGTCTTTATTCTTTTATAGAGGGAAGAGATAAATTAAGTATTTAGGCAGACTTCCCCACTGTGCTGCTCTCACCCAAGCTGCAGTTATAGAGACACAAAAAGCTGAAGCACTGCGAATTAAAGTGGAGATACCCGAGGACACTTTGCAAGTTTTACTGACCGAACTCTACTTAACTGTAATCTTGTTTCATAGCTGTGTCCGAAATTGCTCCCTTGTTCACTGACTCTACCCTACATGAACCAAAACAAGTGAAAGTTCCCGATGCAAAAAAACAAAAAGCAAAACAAAACAAAAACAAAACCAAAAAGAAAAAAACCCCACATCAGGCACTCCCTACACGATTAGCCTTCTTAGGGTACTCCACAGTGAGTAGTTAACAGGGATTTCGGACTCTCATGGATCATCATTTTGTCTCACTGCTGCAGGTGCAGTGTTGCATGACTGTGATTTAGGACTGTTACCTCAGAAGCTGAAGAAAAGCTTTGCATTTTGGGAAGTAGTTTGCATGCTACGAGCACTGTTGACCTCTGAGCAGTAGGTGTTCTGGAGATTTCAGTCATTTTACAGGATCGTCATTGGCAGATTGAGTTTGCTCGTTTGTCATGGAGATGCATTTTAAGGGCTTCGGGTCCATGTTGGCTTAAAAGTTGATCACATTTTAGCTCCATTTTGATCATTTCACAGACAGGTTTGACTTTCCTCCTATTCTGACAAGTGCAGAGTCCTGGTCAAGCCCAGTACAACTGGCTGATAAGGGACGGTCATCAGCTGATCCTGCTCAGCTGGGCTCTTAAAGGATAATTCCGGTTTATTTCAACTTGGTGTACTTCCATATCCGAGTCTTTGTTTCCCCCAATCTCAACAATAAAGGTGGCGAGAGCAAAGTTAGCAAGACCCATAGAGCCACAGTAGGCACATTTACCGGAATTATCCTTTAATCCAATAAAAGCTGACCCATGACCAATTATCTGTTTGTCCTCATTCACCCTGCCCTCTGCTTCTTTTCATTTTTTCACCGCTCGGCACCTCCACATCTGATACCTCACACATCCATGCACTTCTTTCACCCCTGGTGAGTTTCCACACTCTTCTGTTTATTTCGGTCACGTTTAGTTGGATTCAGTGACACTATTTAACTAAATCTCCTGCAAGGGAGTCCTTGTTACTCTCCCCAAGCCAGTTTGTGACACAATACATGGCACTATGACTTGAAACTACAGGGTATAGTAGATAGAGACTGTAACAAAAAATAAATAGATAAATGCAGTTTTCACTTTCAGTTTGATGTAAATCAATTCATTAATTTTTCACAAGTCTAATGAAGGGAGAAACTAATTAACAGGCATTAAACATGACCTAGTAACAACAAGTGTAATCAGTGACTGGCGTCAAAAAAACACCAGCATATACCGTATAATAATAGAAGTGGTGTGCAGATAAACATTTTTTCAACTCAGCTTTAATTTTTTCAACGTCATAACTGACGCGATTACATTTTAAGTGTTGTACTGCAACACGAGCAATCTTTTGTCTATATGAGCATTTTTTTCGACCGCATGAGTTTTAACTTTAGCATAAGCTGCTGTAACTGCGCTGGCACTCTGCGCTTATAGGAGAAATGACATCTGCCCCTTGATACACTGCTAAAGCGACATGTCTTTGAAATTGTTTTATCCTTAAATGAAATAAGATACTCTAAAAACAAAAGAAAAAAAACATATTGGGTTGCATTTCAGCTTCACCTGTGAAGTTAAGTCGGTGATTAACCCAATTGCCGACTCCTTGTATACAGTATACAGGGAGAATAGTGTCCACCACAGCACACTCAAAAATAAAGGGTATCATAGTAAGAAGGCATATTGAGGGATTTGACTGGGCCTATAATTTATTTTTTTCATTTTCCAGTGCGAACACAGTGAACATTCAAAACCTGCTCAGAATAAATATATATTTTGGCTATGGTGCATTCCTGCCAGCGCTGTCCATGGTGCTGAATTTGAAGGGCGGGGCAGTGTTGAGGATAATAACTGAATGTAAATGTTTTTTCAGAGATCACATGAAATCAGAGATGTGGGTGTACCTGTCCATTAACCCCTACCCGAGCAAGGAGTTAATGGACAAGGCTGTGACTTGAACGTACAGTAGGTGTGTTTGAGGTGAGTTTTAGCCTTGAAAACCTTTGGATGCCATTTTGGCCACAACCACAAAGAGTACTTCAATGGCAATGAAGTTACAAAGAGGGCTTTCAAAAGGCAACGCAGCACCCGCAGCTGCTGGGATGATTTCCTCTAAGGCTTTCGGTGCATTTCATTACATCCTGTCTTTTGTCTCTGTGTGCCCCTCTGGTCCAGCAGATGTCCCTCCTCTGCTGTGCTTTGCTCTGTGCTTTACAGATCCCCAAAGAAAATTCACAAAGTTGGGAAAGTACTACTACCCTTGCTAGCTGCCAGGTTCTTCATGGTGGTTCTCCATATTTACTGCATTGTTTTATCTCATTTACTTCCATAATGGATACGCAGTTACCTGCCATCATATGCAAATAAAATCTGTAGAATAGGGCTGACGATCGGGCAACGGGTGAGAGGATTCATTTGAAAGAAAGGGCCGTAGATGCAGGTCTTCATTTAGGCTGCTAATGTCGCAAAGTCCAGAAGGCTTCTATTATTAGAAGTAACACATTCACATGCTCTCATAATGGAGGCGTCTGATTGGTGCACTCTGATGTGCAGTATGTGTGTAAAATGAACAGGTGGGTTTGTGAAGCAGAATGGATGCAAATCACAAACTGTCTTACCTGTGTTTTGGTGATTGTTAGTGGCTATTCATGCTCCAGTACATCAGGTCTTATTCGCTCACGTCGCAGGCCTACTTCCAACTCTCTAAATTGTCCCCTCCACAGCATAGACATACAGGGCCAAATCCGATGACTAAAGGGACCTCTGCTGAAGGTGGAAATGACTTTGTACCATTTATTCTCTGTTGAATCGTGACTCTACATGTGTCATCACCAATGAGGCCTGGGAGAGTCCAAATCTTTGGGGCTTACAACCGCTATAAAATTAACCTTCATTAAATAAACTACACCCATTTGTGAAGGAGTGTAACTGTAGGGTTAATTCATGAGATAGTTGGATCTGGTTCATCTTTAAACTGGACTTAAAGTCTATTAAATAGAGAGAGATGAAGCCACATTTTGCAGTAAGTTGTCATTGTAGAGGGATATCTTGATTTTAGATCCTCTTTTCCATTACATGCATCTGCAGTGCAAAAAAACAATTAGAATGTGAAAGAAAATGTCATGGCTCTCAGAAAAGGGACCCGAGAGCATGACTCAGGAGGCAGATGTAAAAGTAAAGAGTCTTTACTTGAAAAAAACAAGGATTAAAAATCCAAGCAGGCAAACACACAAAGTACAAAGGGTCGGGCTGAGGCAAAATCCAAGCAAACACAGGCAAGGTCCAAAACATGATCAGGATGATAACAGACAGGCAAAGGATGGAGCTAATACTAAGGCACATGGCACAAAGACAATCTGTCAGAGAGCAAGCGGATAAAGTAGGCAGCTTATGAGGGAACAGGGAATAGGTGAGCAGGTTAGTGGGGGAGGAGGAGCAGGTCATGTGATTCTGCTGGCGGGAAAGGCAGGCAGGTGGGAATGGCAGGGTCTGGACTGAATGAATGAAAGGAGAAATGGACCGCAACTCAAACCATGGCCCGCAAGATGGAAAGTATTGACAAAACACTTCCAGACATCGCAGATAATGGCAAAGTGAAACCCAAAGAGCTACATAATTACATAATCCATACCCTTTTGAAAAATATGAATGCAGCTTGAGACTGAATATGAAAAACTCACTGTGTTAAAGTGTGTTAAAATTGTATTGCACTGTATACGATGCTAAAGCCAAAATTAAATATCAATTCAGAAAACCCAAAAACCCACAATGGCAAAGAAGTCTCTCACAAGTACAAATATCTTGTGTCTTTAGTTGTGGGTAAAGCAAATTAAGCTGACAGTAACTAAATCGGATTTTCTTAATGCACTCTAAGAGGAAGCAGTTTTGCTTTTTCTTTTCACGTTGGTTGTTGCCTAAGGTCGTCTGAGTCTGAATCATCCGTACGTCAGGGACGCTGCGTCTCCCCTTTGACGCTAATGGTCATCACTATTTCACATTAAACAAACATACAAAGACCTTCCTCTTTTGATATTTCTCCATGTTGTGTATTAGAATACAGGTGGGTTCTGACACAGCAGAGACAAAAAGAGTGGGAGGTTGATAAACAGCCTAAGAAACTGTATGCTGTTTCCTGCTGGCTGCAGTCTTGCATATGAAATGCTTTCATTAAATAGAATGGCCTGATGTTAACACTTCAGCACAAATTCCTTTGCCATTGGTAGGTTTGCAATTGGATATGAGTCCTTTCATTATCTAAAATGGCTCACTGCTGCTTTATGTATTTTATGTGTGGACCCATGGTTTGTGTGTATGTGTGTGTGTTATCACTGACTTTGTTCTGTGTATGGTGATTGTTTTTTTTTTTTTCCCCAAGATGATTTTACATCCCTTGAGACCTCGCATGTCCTCAGCTCAAGGTGGTGTTTGGGTTGCTGTTATCTGGATAATGGCCACCTGCTTCTCCCTCCCACATGCAATCTACCAAAAACTCCTGACTTTTACGTACAGGTAAGATGCTACATTCTCCCACATTTCAATGAGGAGAGATCAACTGGAAGTGTATAGCAACGTGAGTTTTGAGGTTTAGCAACTGAGAAAGATTTGACTTGCGATTGGGCTCCACCTAATCGGTGTAAAGCAGGGGGGCGTAAGTGGCTTGAGTAATGCAGGAAGAAATATTGATCAGCTCTGATGGTGTCAGGATTCCTGAATGGAGGGACGCAGATGTGGCAGAGAAGATGAGAGGAGCAGAAAGTCAACCACAGATTTCACATTTCACGATTGGCTTGATTTGGTTTTATTCAGTCATAAAACAACTTAGACAATTTTACACATATTAGAGAATACAAACAAGCAAATGCACAGAGACTCAATCAAACACAAGAAACGGATGTCACAACATAAAACGAACACAATAAAATAAACTTTAAACAGCATATAAAACAAGGAAAGGGCACTGCATAAAATTAAAGCATGACACAGGATAAAAACACAAAAAGTTAAAAATAACTTATTAAACTCTTTTTTTAACATTTTGTTTAATTACTCAAAATTACGATTACTAATCATTACGATTATACTTGTTACATATTACAAAGTCAATTGTACATTTTTCACAGCACTTGGTTCAGGTTTTTTACGCCCTGACCACCTTCCAGCGACTCCGGACTGTTGATTGGATTTTAATTTGAATAAGTTACTTAGAGCCGTGGGGAATCAGAACGGGCATTTGTCAGTATTTTCTGACATTTTATTTACAAAACAATTAATCAATAAAATGATCAACAGCATAATTGATAATGAAAATAATTATTAGGTGCAGCCTTAGGCTAACCTGTGACCTAATTCTCACTTTCTTTACTTTCTCACCCCATTCATTAATCCGTCTTCCTTTCTCGCACCCTGTGCATTGTAATGCCTCTCACCAGTAAGGAGAAGGAGCGCAGCCTGTGTGTCCCAGACTTCCCAGAGCCATCGGATGTCTACTGGCAGTGTATTGACCTCCTGACCTTCATATTACTTTACATGCTGCCACTCCTTATCATCACTGCCTCCTACGCCACAGTGGCCTGTCGGCTGTGGCGCCACAATGCCATCGGTGACACCACAACAGCTCAGCACGCCACCCAGAGAAGAAAGCGCCGGCGGACATTGGCCATGCTGCTCCTGGTGGTCGGGGTGTTCGCTGTCTGCTGGTTCCCCCTAAACTGCTACGTGGTGCTGCTGTCCAGCCAGGCCATCCACTCCTCCAACGCCCTGTACTTTTGCTTTCACTGGCTGGCTATGAGCTCCACCTGCTACAACCCTTTCATCTACTGCTGCCTGAACCCCACCTTCCGCCAAGAGCTCCGGCTCCTCTTTGACATGTGCCAGAAGGGACGGAGGGCGGTGGTAGGGTTGGAGCCTGAGCTCCGCCCTGCAGCCATCTGCACTCCTTGCCACAGGACTGCCTGGCCCGACAACCACGAGTCCACGAGGCCAAGCCACGATTTACCACACCCGGGCCATGCCTCTTCACAGCGGAGTCACGCTTCTTCCAGTCAGTCCCACCACCTGAAAGATACACATGTGCTGTTTACTGCCAGGCAGGTGCTCACAGGGAGAACTGACATCCTCTCAGTGGAGCCCATCGTGGCTGTGAGCTGATTGGGGAAAAACTACATCTGCCACACTGTGATGGGGCAGGCATCAGTATTTGAGGTTCTTAACACTATTTCAGGATTTCATCATGCACCAAAAAGGACAGGAAATCTGAAAATCTCAGTAGTGTATGGCAGGGTTTAGCAGCGAGAGGAGATGGTTTTTGTGATGGCTTTAAATTAGAAGAAACTATGATGTTCTCCCATTAGAAACTGTGATCATACAACAACTTCTCTGTGGTTTTATCAAGCTTTTTCTCCTTTTTTTGGTGCATTGTGTGTCAAGAATTAAGTTGACACACAAGTTGTTCTGGAGCTTTTGATCATATCACACGATCTTCCGTCATCAGGAATTGTAGATGTTCAAATTTCCATTTTTTCCAGCACTTTAATGACTCCTCCGTGTTGGCTTGACAATTGAAATCGACATTTTCAATATTGGAAACAGCAGATAGCTAAAAAAGTCTCACCACAAGGCCCATTTCCTAGTAGTAGTTCTGGAGCTTTTGATCAATTTTTAAAAATCGTCTTAATGTTGTTGCAGCATTGACAAGATATTGTAAGACTATCTTACATCTTATAAGATTATGTAAGATATTTACACAGTGTGCTTATGTAATGGTCACATTGCAAAGGATTGAAATGTGATGCAAACTGGGTTCATTCATTATGATGAATTCGTTATAAATCCCATTAGACTGTAGTCTATCAATACTATATTCTTATGAAAAAAAAAACCTCAACAGTTCATCACACCACACAACAGAGAATGTAAAGTCTTTGCCCAAAAATATATTGTGAAACACCAGGCATTGATACGGATGTCCCGATGCATCTGTCTTTGTCTTTTCTTTCGATACCCTTCACATGCCTGCATGATTGTCCATTCATCCCCAAGAATCCCTCTGAAACTGTGAAAAAAAAAAAAAAAAAAAGTGTATCAGTGAGTTGTGATAGGCTCTGCTCACAGAAAATTTGCCTTAACAACTTCAATTTACCATTCTCCCTACGAAGACAGGATCCCAGTGGGTATATGAACATGTTGTGACTGAAATCATGTTCACATTAATCCACCGACCACTTCAAACCTGTCCTGCTGCTAATACTTTTTTTCTTTTCCTCTCTGTGTCACTGTCATAGCGGCAGAGGGTTTATAGAGTATACCCAAAAAAAAAAAAACATGCAGTAGACAAAATAATGCAGCAGTTGAGGTGACTCACCTTCCTCATCGTAATGCTCTATAATTTGGACGGTATAGTCTATGCTGCAGATCTTCTCAGAGCCAATTTACAGTATTTTTACAGTTTTGTAAAAATATCTAAACCTGTGCCCACTGCAGCCCCAGATTTCTGTTCTTGGCTGACAGGAGTGGAACCTGATGTGGTCTTCTGCTGTTGTAGCCCACCTACCCCAAGGTTTGACGTATCGTGATGTCTGAGATGCTTCTCTGAGGCATCTTGGAGTGGTTATCTGAGTTACAGTAGCCTTTCTGTCAGCTCTAACCAGTACTTTCATACGACTTCTCTCATCAACAAGGTGTTTATGTCCGCAGAGCTGCAGCTCACTGGATGTTTTGTGTTTCTAGTCCCATTCTGAGTAAAAACTCTAGGGACTGTTTTGTGTGAAAATCCCAGGAGATCAGCAGTTTCAAAAATACTCAAACCAGCCTGGATGGCACCAAAAATCATTTTCCCCATTCTGATGTTTGATGTGAACATTAAATGAAGTTCCTGGCCTGTATCTGCATAATTTTATGCATTGCATTGCTTTTGCATAATTGGCTGATTGGATAATATTGTGATTAAACAGGTGTACAGGTTTTTCTAATAAAGTGCAGAGTGAGTGCAGTTAAGGGATTGTTTTAGTTCACCTTTCATTTGGCCCAGATATCCAAATAACTATTTCCCTGGAAAATGTAATGTAATGTAATCTTGATATTATGCTTTACTCTAGCCATTTGATTGGCTGAAAAATAACCCATTATGCTACTTTGGATGCTATAGAATTGGGAGGCAGAATGTGCATTTAGAATATATTGTTCTGTCTCAGGTACACGTCAACAACACTCTTCAAAAACCTGTGTTTTAAGAAGGTAATTATAAATAATGGGTACACATAGGGCAACAATCTCTTCCATTCGAAGACAGAATACAAGTAAGCACAAAATTCAATGAAAAATGTAAAAATGAATGACCTCTACTTTTGTGACCAATACGATCAGATTTCTAACCATTCCGTATTTCACTTTTTCAAACTTTTTCATGTCTTCACAGATCTGATTCATGTTGGCACATTTTCTACGTGTTGTGCGCTTTACTCATTTTACTCAAAATGTGTGTCCACGCAATCAATGCACATGAAAATATGGGCCAGTTGTTCTCCCCAGCTGGTCATCTTTTATGTTTCATTTCTGCTCTTTAATACTGTCTCATTTTGAAAACCATGGAGAGACTGAAAAGGGAACTACAATCTTTCCTCTTGAAAGACTGACAAAGAAAGTTCAGGGTCCATTTCTACTGCAACATGCTGCCCCCACTTCACATTAGGGGTCTGAGAAACATGAAGTCCACTGAAATTCGGAGGGTGTTGAAAGGAAAACTGTAAATGTACTGCAGATGGGTTTCAGAACATCTGGAGTAGAGAGGAACTACAGCATTGAACGGAGGAGGGGGATTAGTTGTGCTCTGCGTCAGTACTCAAGTTTCCACACAATAATACCATTTTAGAATCATACCAACTGTTTATTAAAAACTTGCTTGTGTTACTGTGATTTTGAACATATCCACTGCGTATTTCATTGTAGCACAACATTATATAGAAAAGTGTTCATTAATAAAATATTGGACATAGAGTGCACGACACAACACAGATTTTGTGCAATGTCCCCATGACCCTGATGGTTGAAAATAAAGAATTTTGTGGTTGAAAAATATGTGTTATGTATATGTTTTCAGCTTTGAAAGGATTGACATTATTGTGCTCCAGCAGTGTTAAGTGAAATAGAACAGGAGACTTCAGTTTTTCTCTCAGGCTTCTCTACGTGATCATGTCTGACATAACATTTACACATTCATGCAGTAAAAGCAAAAATGACAATGAAATACACAGAAAATATATTGTTGTAAATGTTCCGTGTTTCTTGTGAACAAAATAGATTTTATGTCTAAGAAAGTGAAAATAGTAAAATATGTGTCGTCTCAATGTGGGTTATACATGTGCACAGTTATGTAAAATATTTTTTGTCATTGTTACTAATGAATCAGTTGCTTTATTTTTGGTTGCTTCATGGGCAACAATGACGTGATCCATAATGCAAAAACAAAATCTTTCCAACTTTATGTCTTCTAATAAGGTAGTTTTATCTTCCAGAGGTAATGGTTCAGGAATGCGAGTAACACTGTAAGTGCGTTTTTCTGTACTTGTCTTTGTTTTAAAATGTTTGTGATTTGTAATATTTTGCTGTCCTTTGTGATTGTTTGCCACCATGACACCTTTTATCTTCTACAAGATAAAATATATTAAATAAAAACAACTAAACGTGATTCTAAATTGGCTTTGAAAGTTCAGCATTTTACACACAATGAACCTTTTAAAAGAATAGAGAGTGGGCATGTGATATAATGACATAAGACTTCATTAGATATACTACTGCTGTACACATCTTCCAATAAGAACCGTGGGGCCAGAAACATTACAAGGACCCTTCTGTGTCTGCTTTTGTCCTGTATGCCATCCCTTGAAAAAACCCTGAGGCCACTTCTCTACTTATAGTAGATATAATGGCTTGGGGAGAGCTGCTCTGAGAGCTCAGAGAAAAAGAGCCTGGCACAGATAGGTGTCCCATGGAAACAAAGTTAGCAGACTATTTTTCTGAGACCACTCTGATCTGAGGCATCGAAGTAGCACAATTGAGAGTGCACTAGAGTGACGATTAGGAACACAGGACTCCAGAGTTTGTGTAAGTGCCTTCCAAAACAACCCATACGTACATACTACTCCACAAAGAAACTGAATACGTGTTTTTTGATGTGTTGACACTATGGTTAAGGTATGGTAAGGTATCCATATTTTTATATCAACAATAACTACTTGTATGTGAAAGGTTTTGCCCCTTTGTGAAGAACCCAGGAAGAATAATTCTGCAGACTGTGCAGTTTCAGATACCTAGTGGAGATTGTTGGTACTGAAGATGACATCAAGCGAGATAAAGATAGGCTCAGTGAATACAAAGTACAAAGTGAATGAAAGAATGTCAACAAAACTACTGTGGGGTATATACCGTAGGCATGATTCAGGCTGATAATACAGTATACAACAGATCTATCTGCTGTTTTGCACTGGTGGTGTCGACGGGTGAAATCAGGTATTAAACTTTAATCCATGACCCACACCTGAGGCACCTGCCAAACAGACTTGAGTGCCACAGCAGTAGTTAACTCTGAGTGGGCCATCTATCTATAAATGGAGGAATCTGTCTGATTGTCCTTCGATTTTCTTGACAACTGCTCATCCGACCGACTTCAAACTTCACGTGTGTTTTCTTGAGGACCCAAGGAATTACAGTGTCGACTGTTAAGTTTTTATGATGAGCGGTTCTAAAGAAACCGCTAGAAGGCTGCACCCGGTCAAAGCATTGAGTCCCTGGAAAACAAGCTGCAGCTACAAACCCTTGCACAGGATAATCTAAAATGTGGGAGTATTTTAGACAGAGACCCATGCTCTCCAAAGTGGAAATGGCTTATTTGTTATGGTAATACAATGTTACACCAGGCGTCATCTTACATTTGTTATTCGGCTGGTTTATATTTTCGGTTTCCTTTAACGGCCATGTATGTGTAAGAAAATGGGTTAGACTATCGTTACAGACAGAATATTTTGTAAACCTTAATTCATATAAATGGGATGGATTAAATATTTGAAACACCTCTCTGTTTAAACCTGTACAGTTCAACAGCAGCACAAATTACAGCCTCCAGAATGACCATGAAAATAAATTATACTGCATTAGTTTGATCTATGTGTACCTAATAAATTGGAAGTGAATGTATGTGTCACCGCAATCCTTTTGCATTTGTGGTCCAGTATTTTCTGATCCGGTATCTGACAGATAAGGTCTATTATTATTATTATCAAAACACAGCAGTGACTTGGAAATTAGATTACGATAATTAGATGATTGAATAAAATATTGAACTATTAATGAGGTAACAAGCATGTTTTTAACGGGTTCTGCACTAGTTCACCGAATGTAGGAAACATCGTACTTGTGTTTAATCAAATCAAATGCTCATTCTACAAAATACTCACTAATTCTAAATGATAGTTGTTTTTTGTGTGGGGGAAAAAGAAGATATTATGTCATTGAGACAGTTTGTTCCTCTAAAGTCTGAAAGATTATGATGCAAAGGGACATTCAATCACAATGTTAGCATGCTGACATTAGCATTTAAATCAAAACACTACTGGCCAAGTCCTGCCTCACATAGCTGCTAGCATAGCTGCAGAATCTTAGTCTTGCTTGAACTGTATTTACTGTGACCTGATAATAATTGAAATGGGATAAATTGAAATTAGTGACCGAAGAGATGGGTTAACGCAAAAAAGAGACTGCCTTTCTTTGCTTTACTATGATGGTGGCTTTGAAATAGGTTTCCGGGGTCTCACTGAGTCAAAGTCTAAACTCCTCCATATTGCTGTATATAAAGCTATAAATCCTCTATTTTTGAGGCTGAAACTGAAAGAGGACACAAAGGGAGAGACAAAGTCTGAGAGATTCTGTTTTCTGTTAGAAAACTTTCAAATTTCTAATTTTGGAAATTAAGTAAAGCAGTAGCACCCTCAATTCAAGAGTGGGCAGCAATTTAAGAAAAGGGATCTTTTTGTCAATTTTCTTTGGGAGGGGAGTTGGCATGTGCCTGCACCTCCTCTATAATTGAGCCTGTCTGCAACACTTAAATATTCCCACTTCCACAAAAGAACTGAGAATTTCTCTGAACTGCTCTAACAAAGGAGCTAGGGGTAACTTCCTGGGACTCACACAACCTAATGCTCTGAATCAAATTAATACACAATCCTGTTTTGGGAGACCCTGGGTAGAAGTGGACATGAGGATATTACCAACAGATTGTCTAAGAACATGGAGCAACATAGTCATTCATTTGGAGTCGTTTTACTGGCCACTTGGCGAATGTTAGTCCAATACTAACTCTCGTTTTATCTCTGTTTTTGGTCTCTACCAACTCCTGAGAGAAATCAGGCTCTTTAGCTGCTTGAGTGGGTGCTTCCCTGGGCCTTGCCCCATCCCTCCACCAAGTCCGGTGCAAATCAGTTCAGTAGTTTTTGCGTAATCCTGCTGACAAACACACAAACAAACACGGTTGATCGCATAACCTCCTTGGCAGAGTTAACTGGCACTCAGTAGAGCACATACTTCCCTGGCCCATGTAGATTTTATGTAATCCTGTTGACAAATAAACAAACAAACCAACGGACAAATAGACACAGGTGAAAGCATAACCTTCTTGGTGGAGGTTATTAGTTTCTGTAATGTTTACAGTCTCATTAGTACATGTTTATATTGTACCACAACCTGATGCATCTGCTATAAATTACATCTTATACACTGAAAAAAATGAATAAATGGTTTTTGACTGTCACTGGTTTAGTGTTCTGTACTGCATGTGTAATACTTGCTGTGTCTTTTAAGGCACACAACAAATGTCAAACCTCTTGCCCTTGCCAATTACACCTCAAGTGTTCTATAGTCAGATATAAAACATCAAAATTAATGCTTCAGCTCTCAGTATTATTACAGAACTCACTGTTCTTCATTTGACTTCCACCCTACTGTGAAATTTGGCTAATTTTCTTTTTAGAAAACATTCCAGTCTGCCCGAAAAAAACCCATTCAATTATTTTTTCCTAGAACCTTGTCCGAGTTTCTCATCAAACCATCAGTGATCTTTGTGTGTGTGTGTGTGTGTGTGTGTGTGTGTGTCTATATATATATATATATATATATATATATATATATATATATATATATCTATAGTATCTATATATAGATATAGATACATACATGTATATGTCTATATATGTATATCTATATCTATCTAGATCTATATATGTGTATCTATATCTCTAGGTATATATATCTATATGTATATGTAACTATAGATATCTATATATAGTTATATAGATGAGAAAATCAAAGGACAGACAAAAAGAAAGACAGACAGAGATTACTCCATTTATTAGAAGGATTAGGGAAAAAAAGGGAGAAAGTGAGAGAAACTGGAATTCTGCTTTTTATATGTTGTTCAAAGATACAGAGATATGTTAGAAAGGGTATGTATTTTTGTTGGAAAAAGATTCTTTAAAAGCTGGAAATACTGTATTTGATATCATTTTTGACTTTGGACCGATGGGCTGAAGTAAACTGAATATATTTTTTTAGCAGACTGTCAGAAGAGCAAACAGTGATGTATGACCCAGTGGCAAATAAACATGAGATGGAAAACTTGACCTGAGTAAATTAACTACAGTAATCATAACCTTAAAAGTGCCAAGGCAACTGTGAACCTGTTAAGTCACAATAGCTTGCTTACAGTTTTAACTGGAAGCCCATATGAGTAAGAAAAATCTCAGGCTCTCTCTGAAACTTCATGATTATTATCTACCAGCTCTACCGAGTTTGTATTCCCACAGAAAATTGTTGTGGTCCAGTGTGGACCTACGTCACATGAAAAAAATCTATGTCAGTCAGTGACCTGCTGCAATTAAGCTGAACTGCAGTCTCTTGCTGGCAACAGAACGCATTATGTATTTCTTGAATCACAGTACACCTGCTGACCATGTTTTCAGCACAGCAAGAAACATCACTGAGGCACAAAGAAGTGCACCATCAGAACATGTTTTTAGGGTAATATTTTTCTAATGGCCAGCTATAAAAGACAGTTTTGCACCCAGCCGGTGACCGTATATTCTTACACAGCCAGCAAAAGGCATTAATAGATGCCTGTAGTCCCATTCATATAGACCAATCTACAGTATTTACTTGTGTGAAATCAAAGCCATTATTAATAAAATCAAGTATGTGAAGTTCTATAATTGGAATATATTTATCATAATGTTATTCAATATTTTACACCTGTGATTTTTAATAGTTCATCTTGCTAAGATCTAAAACAAAAAGTAAATAAAAATACAATGCCTCAGAGAAAGTATCAACAAAGAGTAACTAAGAATCCAGACTTTTACACTGCATATAACTTAGGCTTTATACATGTCATAAATTTCCCACTTTCCGAGTGGTTCAATAAAGAAAGTACAGATTTTGCAAAGAGCAGTGGCCAGCCAGGGAGCTTATCCATTATCTCAAGTTCAAGTCCTGAGCAGATGATATAACCAATGCATGATGATTGAGCAACCTTATATCCAAGGCAACAACACCACTGGTAGAGATGCATTTTTTTCCATTAGACACATAAACATTCATCCTCATTCAAGCAGTCACGTCTGATGAAATCTAAAATTACTAAACTAAATATGTGGATGTAGTGAATGTGATATACAGTATAAAACTATTCAATGAATATACAGATATGCACAGTACATATTCATACATTACACTTTTAAAATAAATGTGTAATCTTGCTCCAGCTGAGCATTTCTTATTTACTCAAGTAGTGTATGTAAGAACAATTTTGAGGTATTTGTACTTGGGTATTGAGTATTTAAATAACTTGAGTATTTAAATTTAACGCTTCTTTATAAGTCTACTCCTACATTTCAGTGGGAATGAGCATTTATCTGACATCTGAGGTTGCTAGTTTCTTTTCAGATTTCATCTAAAAGATCAACATCTTCAAGAACCTAAAAGTCCAGTTGCCCTTAACTTTGCAGTTGCAGTGAGTAGAAGTCCAAGTGAATACAGATTTGTGCCGCTGAACTTTGTTTCTTCTCTCTTCCATCCCATTGATCATCACCTGACCCCTCAGATTCATGTTGTGACCCTTAGAATTGGGCCCGACCCCTAGATCGGAAAACCACTGGAGTAAACTACCAAACTATATATATAGTAGTTCAAGTTAGTCAAAACTCAACCAGTTTATACTGCTGCATCAGTATAAAAAAATCTAATAATGCCACGTATGATAATATATCAGTCACAAGAGACATTTTTTTTTCCGCCAGAGAAGTACTTTTATATTTGATACTTTAAATTTCTTTAGCAGATTATACTTCTGTAGGATTTTGAATGTGTGATTTTACTTGTAATAGGGTATTCTTGGTTGTTATATTGGTACCTTTATTTAAGTAAAATATGTGAATACTTCTACGCATCAGAGTGAACATGAAATATATTATCAGTAAACTAGTGACCAGAAAGAATGCTGATACACATATGGAGGCCAACAGGAGTCTGTATGTTAGGGGCTGCTGTGATGTCATTATTTGGTCCTAACTATCAATATTTGCTCCTTTTCTCCCTCACCTCCATGTCACCTGCTCTCCCTGCCCTGTCGACACCCTCAAGGATCTCTCTCTCCCTCTCTCAATTCACTCTGAATGCAGCAGAGGGAACATGAAAGAAATATGATCAGTAAACAAGTGGTGTGTCTTGCCACGATGTTCAGGAATGGATTACTAACCATTTCCGATATGAATGACAGTGATTATTATATCAAGAAACATTGACTCATCATTTCTACTTTTGTATACTTCTATCATTTGACTGGTACTCACTTTCTCACTGCTCTCAACTTACTTTTTTTCTTTTCTGAGGCTGCCCAGAAAACTGACAATTGTCACTGCCACCCCTCCTCTTGCTCATGATGACCCTGACTGTGACTGTAATAAAACTGCTTGCACTTTAATCAAACAAACACTAATAATGCCATTTATCAGAACAAAGTACAGCTATACAGTATACTATACGAATATGCAATAAATGAAAGCTACTATTGTCTACATAAACTACACATGCAACGCAACATAAATGACTGACACTTTACTCAGACTTTACGTGGGCTTTCTGAAAAGTATAACATAATAAAGACACTAGTAATAGCATGGAGTGGAAACGTTTTTGATGAAAACGGGCGTATTCAACTAAGGTTGACACTTTTTTAGCAAAATATTTGGCCATTTGTTTTCCAAAATTTCAGTTCCAGCGCAAAAAAGACTTATTGACGTTAACGTTACCTTTTCGTGCATGTCCTGGCTGAATTGAAGCGTTATTATTGGCACGGTGTGACAATAATAAGTGTCTCATCAACAACCGATGGGAACATTGACGGATGAAAACTTTACGCAAAGGTATTGAGTGGAATATGCTCAGAATGTAGGATGTTCGCTAGCTAAAGCACAGAAAGTATGCTAGCTAGCTAACGTACAGGAATTTAGCTTAACATTGTGAGACTATAACATTTATAAAACTATTTTTTCATAACACTTTACAAAAACTATCACAATCGCCTACGTAACACGCATAGTCATAGTTTTCCACTTTTTTGTACGTTTGAAAGTAATGAAATAGAGAGACAGTACAGTGTTTTGACATTGATTGTACCTACCCACAACAATCAATTGACGGCTTCTGCTGGGGTACGGCAACGCCACTTGGACAAAACACACGCAGACCTGCAGTACACCGTAATACTACAACCGCTAGTAATAATAATGGCAATTTGTTAAGTTTAGTTACGATTAAATTTTATATATATATGTGCGTGTGTATATGTGAGGGGGGCTCCCCTCTATATATATAATGATTAAAGCCCTGCATTAAGCTACCAGTGCTAATTAATAAATAACTCCCATTTGTGCAATATTATTGAATAAAGGGTGATACTGCTCATACTGAGCCATTACTGAACTGCTGAATGAACTAGAAAAATCTGTCAGATATTTCTGATACACGTCAGGTGACCTACTGTTCTAGATGTGGGGTACCACTTGACAATACTGTTCTAATAATCCATTTTGACAGTAGTGCTATTATGGAAATTGAGAGTGGACCTCTAATCAAGACACCATGTAGCACCATAAACCTGACACTATTAAAGAACCAGTACCTAGCAATGGGTAGCAAATGTCTGCTTAAGTATCTCTGAGCAAAACCCTGAACATCTTCCAGCTTAAAAGTTACTGCTCTATGTAGCTAACACCCAGTGAAAATATGTCTCTGTTGAAGTAAATTATTTGTTCTCTGCTCACTTCTTAGTAAAATGTTTGGTGAATAACAAAACACACAGCACATTTATCAGACATTTTAGAAACAGGCCTTAGATGAATCCCATCATGTCTAAAAACATTGCCTTCAAACGGAAGCCTCTCAGTCAAACAAGGAGGTGGTGAATATGACAGAAATGTCAGTCATTTCGCTATATGACAAGGGGCTGGATGATGGTGCGTGGATCATTTTTGCAACAAAGTGAAAGTAGCTAATTTACTCTACGGTACACGCCACCCTCAGGGGTCAAACAGGGAACATTGTGCTCTCTCTTGCTTACTTTGCTTGCATGTCCCTCCAGGCAGGAAATAACACTACAGAAAGAAACACTATTAAGAACCAGATGCACCTTTTTCCTTTCAGACACTTGCCAGCCCCCAAGAAGGTTAAGAAGTACCACATTGAGAACCTGCTGAATGTTCTTGGATTACACTCAACAACAAAGTTTTTAGGGGTCAGTGTCTTCTCCTTCTATCTCTAATGTATAGTTTCTTCAGTGGCTGATTGAGTGCTACAGAAAATAGTTGATACGTGATTTCCATGCTGAACATAAGGCTGTTATCTAAATAACACTTGAGAACTCAAATGCTTTGCTTCAAGATAACTGGCCAATTTTGATGCATTTTAGAGAGACATTTCCTTTCATTGTATTCTGGTGTCAAAATGTGGAGATGTCACTGAGGTGCAAATGGGTTTCTGGCCCTGCAGTCGCTGGCTCCAGCAGCTCAGAGGGGTGCCATGACAACAGAGTGACAAAACCGGCAGAATGAGATACTGCATAGTGATGTGCAGATAAAAGAAAGATAAATTTAGTTTTGAGAGACTAGCTCTGTGGTATAGTAACACCATGCATGCTAAAACTGAAAACTGGCACATAAATACAAAATAATACTTTTGACATAACATGTACTGATTATTATTTTATTATCTCTGCAAGTTGCCTTAAAAAGGCATTCTTTAATCTTAAACATTAATATCTGTTTGCTTGTTATTTGGAGTAATACTCAGCCTTCTGTGGCTCTGCAGGAGCTGTGTCAAATCTGAAAAAATAACCCTGATGATGTAATCGGAGTTATCTTGGTTTGGGATTGAGACTTTCAATTTTTAGCAGAACATTTGCATTAAAAATTGGGGGTGTGGCATTTGAAAGACATTGGCTATGAGCAAGGTTTTTACCCCTTTAACACAATGACACTGTATGGGTGTTTTTCTCTTGTTGAATATTTTTGTATAGCCTGCTTCAAACTTTTTTCCCCAGTTCAAACAATAACAGGAAAAGGTAAAGGAACAACAAACATACTTTAAAAAAATCATATAGAGATTTGCATGTTGCTTTGATTCTTTCTTTTTTCAAACTTAAAAAAAACTCTTTATTAACATATGTCACACATGTGACATGAAAACCAAAACCAGAAATTAATTCATCGTGATATCAGTAAACAAAAATAAAATCTACAGTGGTAAAGTCCAAAAAAGTGAAATGTACAATAGTTACACATTGCGTTAAATTAGGACGTGAAATGTCATAAAAAAGAAAAAACTAGGATACACATAAAGTGGTAAATACAGAAAATAATAAATAATAAATAAAGTATAAATGTTAATGGTCAAATTAAGCGAATAAATAAACCAATATGTAAAAATAATTTTTAAAAATACAAAAAAGTGCAGAGAGAACCCGTGGAAACTGCATCAGAGTTAATAGTGTAATCTTTAAGTGTGACCGGTACCTTAAATTTTCTACGAAATTGTGAATATGACAGTAGCACACCATATTTTTGTATAAAATATCTTTATTATTCTAGATAAAGTATCTGTGCAGGCTGAAATTTTGTTTATATACTAAAGTCCAGGCTAAAAGAGCCTGGGATTTTGTCCACAGAAAAATTGCATTTTAACAAAAAAATCAATGCCACCGGTAGAATTAAATAAATATATGGGAAAAAACATTCCAGATACTGTTGGGATTCTTTAAAAATTATATTCATTTAAAAATTAAGATTATATTAATTAATTTCTTCTCAAATTATTCAAATATTAAAATCCAAGACTTCAAGACTACGTTTTTCTCTACTACCTCTAATAATTTATTTTCTAAGATATTGTTATTTTTTTATCACCTGATATAATCATATAGCATCTTATCCAACTCCTTGGTAACATTTGTCGCGATACCGAGTGACAATGAGACACAGACTGATCTACAGATTCCTTCTGTTTTGGATGACAGGACCGTACAATATGTAGAAATATCTCTAATCAACAACGAATTTCAATTTTCTTTTTTCAATAATATTTTAATTTGTAATGTTTGTTGCTGTGGTGATTCCCCGTGACGACACCGTTTGGAACAGACGTCATAGGCTACTCCACCAGCCAATCACTTCGCTCCAAAAGTAAAAAAAAACAGTACTACACTACGTTTCTCTTCTGCGCAGACTCACACACGGAGGAAGGACCAGGACTCTCGTCCGCGGAGGACTTCAACTCTCCTTAAAAAGGTAAAAAAAAAAAAGAATTACCACTCTTTTGAATCTCTTGTAGTCTTCTCAGTGGTCATATAACCTGTGTATTGTTCACTCTCTGTTTGTAGAATATCACCGCTGCATTACGACTATCTTTCTGCGTTGTACTTTTGATGTTATGCTAACCGGCGACAGTTAGCTGAACTAGCTAACGTTACCAAGTAGTAGTTAGCTCGGCACCTTCCTCTAAAGCTAACGTCGGCTTTTGTTTCATTCAGCGCATCCGGCTCCCTTCGTATCTCTTTCATCACATTCAGACATTCACGCTCCGAAAGGTTTTTGTATTCTCGAAACTAATCAAGTAAAAATCATGTTTGATATCGATCAGATTTGAATGACAAGTGATCACTGTCTTCATTGAAAGGCTGTCATTGCTAAACCTGCTCACCGAGCACTTTATTAGGAAACACTGTACTAATCCTGGGTAGGGCCTCCCTTTGCCCTCAGAACAGCCTCAGTTCTTCGTGTCATTAATTCCACAAGATGTTGGAAACTTTCCTCTGAGATTTCTGCTCCATGTTGACATGACTGTATCACATAATTTCTGAGGATTTGTCAGCTGCACATTCATGCTGTCCATCTCCCGTTCAAACACATCCCAAAGATGTTCTATTGGATACAGATCTGGTGACTGGGGAGGTCACTGAAGTACACTGAACTCGTTGTCATGTTCACGAAACCAGTTTGAGTCGACTTTTGCTTTGGGACATGCTGGAAGTAGCCATTAGAAGATGGTAAATTGTGGCCATTAAGGGAAGCACATGGTCAGCAACAATACTCAGATAGGCTTTGCCATTCAAACCATGATTGATTGGTATTAAGGGCCCCAAAGTGTGCCAAGAAAACATTCCCCACACCATTACACCACCACCACCAGCCTGGACTGTTGACACAAGGCAGGTTGGGTCAATGCATTCATGCTGTTGGTGCCAAATTCTGACCCTACCATCTACGTGCCTCAGCAGAAATCCAGATTCATCAGGCTTTGTTTTTCCAGTCTTCAACTGTCCAGTTTGGATGAGCCTGTGCCCACTGCAGCCACAGATTTCTGCTCTTGGCTGACAAGAGCGGAACCTGATGTGGTCTTCTGCTTTTGTAACCCATCTGCCTCAAGGTTTGACGTGTTATGCATTCTGAGATGCTTTTCTGCTCACAACAGCCATAAACAGTGGTTATCTAAGCTACCATAGCTTTTCTGTCAGCTCCATCCAGTCTGGCCATTCTCCTCTGACCTCTCTCATCAACAAGGCATGTCTGTCCGCATAACTGCTGCTCACTGGATATTTTTTGTTTTGCGCACCATTCTTAGTAAACTCTAGACTGTTGTTTGTGAAAATTGCAAGAAATCAGCAGTTTCAGAAATACTTAAACCAGCCTGTCTGACATCAACAATCATGCAACGCCTAAAGTCGCTGAGATCACATTTTTTTTCTCAATTTTGATGTTTGATGATATCAGTAACTGAAGCTCCTGACCTGTATCTGCAGGATTTCTCCATTAGACTGCTGCCACGATTGGCTGATTGGATAGATGCATGAAAAAGCTGGTGTATGAGTGTTCATAATAAAGTACTCAGTGAGTGTATACTATATGTATATGTACAGACAGGTGACAAATTAAAGGAAAAAACAACATAAAGTGTCCATGTAAAGTGAGAAATATATCCAGGCTTGACCATTGGACCACTGTTAGATATTGAAATGCCTTTTTAGATTCGTGTATGTCCTACAAAGTGGCATGCTTGAGAAAAAAATGAGCCAATGTCCTTGAATTTTGCATACTCAACTCTGACATCAGTATTCACTGCTTTGATAACTGCAAACTGTAGCTGAAACTGTTATTCTGAGGATGAACATAAATTTGATACAATCTTCTTTTGTGTGTTTTGTTTGCATCAGCTCTTAGGAGCTCATCACCACCAGTAAAGCTGTATAAGCACCGGGTTGACGGGACCGAAGGAAGTGGCGCGTCGTACGGGGAGCTGCCTGCTGACATCGCCATGAGTTACAAACCCATTGCTCCTGCGCCATCTGGCTCCAACCACACTCCTCCAGGTACTCTGAGACCACACAGCCTTAATGTTGTCATGCAATTATTGGCCAGTTTCCATTTCTCCATGTTATGGGTGTAAAACATTATCCAACATGGCCGTGGAAAATAATTAGAAATTAGCGGTAGCCTAGCTAATATTAGAGCACAGGTAACCATAGCAACAATACATCATCATCATGCTGTGATAATAGTTAAACTAGCTGATAGTTAAACCAAAGATACTCTCCACATTAGCTGAGAGAACATTAAAGAAATGGTTGATTATCTTCATATTTATGTTATTTGTATTAAGTGGCTATGGTGTAGAAGTGGTAAAGAATTCTGAGGTGTCTCTTAGTGTAAAAATGAATGGCTCTGGAATATGAGTATCAGGAAAACTAACTGTGAATTATTGCTTATACTGTAATGAGATTAAATAAAATGTTTCGAACATGTTGTGGCTGTGGTGTTTTATATCTGTTCTCCTCTTCTGTCCAGGCTCTTCTGTGCCCTCTCCATCTCTCCCCTCGTCGTCCAACTTTAGGCCAGCTTTCAGTGACTTTGGTCCACCCTCCATGGGCTTTGTTCAGGTATGCGTGCAGTACAGCTATCCAGACTGTTTTGGTGTCTCGTACTTTGGCAATTCCATATATATACATACAAGCTCTAAATTGCTTGTTAAAACTTGTTCTCTACGTAGGTTAAAAGGATGAACTTGTACTTGACATCATGGCATTATCATACAATTTGTATAAAAGTCCATACTAGAGTGGAAACTTTATGATACCTGCAAAGCAAATGAAAGATGTCTCAGAAAATTGCATACTTGCAGAGTATACAGAGTACACGTTTCAAACATGCGTTCTGGCCAAGATCGGGGTGAACACTTCTCCAGCTGTTATGTGAAAATTGATCCTTAATTGTGAACCGGCTTTTATTTCTGAACTTAGGATGGTTTTATGAGGGGACTTTCACTTAATTTGCGGCAGTACATGTCTTGTTAAATTTTATTTGTATAGGGGTTTTGTACCTACGCCCCCACCAACAAAACACAGGTTCGGTCAAGTTCATGGGTATATTGTATAACATAGAACAGTTGAGTTGAAGTTGTTATAACATTTAAATATACAACAAGATGGAACAGAGATTCTGCTTCAGTTAAGTTAACTGATTTTCTTTGTTTGAAAGTTAAAGTACCTGCAGCCAAAAATGCATTTTTAAGTATTGCTCCACATCTATGCCGTACTCATGAAGCACAGTAAAGGTTGACAGTGCAGGACAGCTGCCGGCATGTGACCTACATGGGAATGCTGAGAATGGGGTGGCAGACATGCTGTTTGATTGAAATGCATGTAAAGCTAAAAAACATATTTTTGTCACAATGCTGTTGGAATAATTTGGAAAAGTGGAAAGTTGGGCATGGCGAAGTAGAGAGAACATGATGGGAAGTTATGTTACTGTCTGTAAAGTAAATGAATGAATCGTTGGAGTTTTACATAGTATCATTTTGATTCCATCAGTGTCTCGAAGATAAAGATACCCAAGTGCCGTGCTTTCCTTTACAGAGTTACAGTTCCAGTTTACATTACACCTCATCGTATCACACTATATCATATCATATTAGCAAGAGTCTAGACTTGTCACTGTTCTTTCTTTTCACCTGTGCTGTGACAAGTCTTAATGGGGTTTTTTTTCTCCCCCAAAAATTACATGTTTGTAAAAATACACGAACAGCCTGTCAAAGTGTCTCAAGGGTCCACCTACAGTGAGCTTCTGTCTGTCATTGAGGAGATGAGCCGTGAGATCAGGCCAACATACGCTGGGAGCAAGAGCGCTATGGAGAGGCTAAAGAGAGGTATGTTTTACATGTCAAAAACACACATCTGTTGTCAGCACAAGTAATGACTTTTTTGTTGTGTGGATGTGCTGTGTTGTGAATAGGTCGTCCAAGTGCCGAAGAAGGGAGAATGTTGTTATCTACTGTAGTTTTTGTCCTTTTATTATGGAAATTTAGGACCCCAGGATGAGTGGTGACCTTGGTCATTGACTAATGGGAATAAAATTAGCCTTTTTTACTTTTTAGTGAAGGCAGCTCTTAACATAGTTTATTCTGTGAAGAATTGTATCGTTAATGTATATTTTTACTTAGGTAAAAAATGAATGGGAAATTGAAGGGATTTTAACCCTTGCATTCTGTTTGTTAGGGAGATTAGCTGTCTATTTGAATTTATGTTGTTGGAGTTTGTAAAAGTTTGTGAGGTGAGAAGTCTAACAGGAAAATTAGGCCTCTGGGGTCTAATTTGTCTGAGGTAAACACAGACAAAAGACTTTAAAATTACCACCAATTATTTTTGGAATAAATCTCATTGCCAAATTGTTGATTTAACAGCTCTTTGCACCTTCTCTTTGTCTTGTTCAGGTATAATCCATGCCCGTGCACTGGTCAGGGAATGTCTTGCAGAGACGGAAAGAAGCGCCCGCACATAACCTTTTGGAAAGATCCCTTCACCCTTCACTGTTTCCCCGTAGAAGTCTGCCCTCATCATTGTCTGTTTTACACCATATTTTTGTCCTCCCACTTTTTGCGCTTTCCCTACTGGCTTTTTATAGGTGCATTATGTTCTTTCTTGTCTCCACTGTTCCCTGCATTCCACCACATCCCGTTTTGTTAATGAAAAACTTCCTGTGTGTGGGGTGTATGCAACATGCAGTTTTGTATCTACTTTGAAATAAGAGTGTGGGGAATTTCAACACAAATTGAAGTAGAGTTGTGGGTAAAAACCCTGGATGGAAATGTTTATAGTATTATTTGTTCAATAATGACAGGTGACCAAGAAAATTGGCTTTTAAAAAAAAATGGTGAAATCAATGTTCAAACTGCATTTGTCCTCAAGTTTCTATTCTGAACATCACTCTGCAACCACTTAATATTTTCTGTGCATCTTGAAAATACCTGATTCCATTCACTCCGGCTTTGTTTTCACCATATTTTATAGTGTAAAGACACATTAGATGTTTCTTAATCACAAGAACTCTTCATCTCAAGTAAATTTGTTAGGACGGAAATTTTGTAAACCAGATTTTTGCAGTTCAGTATGTATATCTTAATTAAATAACAGGGAAAAAAGAGTTTTCATGTGTTTTATGTTCATTGTTGACTCAGGAATAGCATTTTGACAAAGAAATGTCAATATGAAAGAGCTCTGAAAAGTTACAGCAGGTGGACCTTGTTCTATTTTTTTTTTTTTTTTATATATAAATAGTTTGAATCTTTTACTCAGGATTATCTATCTACAGTACAAGAGGACACTGATTATCCTTTTGTATTTCAAATCATCTGTCTGCATGGTTCAAATGTTTAAAAATGCAAAGTTGGGGAGGTAAACAAATTTATTTTCAGTTACATAATCACAACCTCAATAACATCTCACATCAGACAGGTTAGGCTAATGACCCACTGCTTTACATGAAGAGTAATGAGTAGCTCTTTCTAAGCAAGTGAAAGAGATACTGATAGTTTTGCTGAGTACATCTTGACAAAAACAATATAATGGTAGTATTTCTTACATATATGAAATCAGTACAAAGGATAAAGCAAAGACAAAACAAGGTCATGTGTTTTTACATAATGATTGTCAAAGACAGCTCGTTTTCCCAGTCGCATCCACCAGGAAATAAGTCTCCTATTCCCGTGCTTCCGCTGTGACCAAGATCGAAAACATGGTCTGACGGTACAAAGCAGAGATGTGCATGTGAGGACATGATGTTCCTTGTGCAAAAAAAAAAAAAAAATTTCTGAAGGGGAAGCATTTCTGTCTGGAATTCATTGCAATTTTTCCCTGCTGCGCCACGGTTACAAGTAATTTTGTAATTTTTTGTAATTTTTTTCCCTGTGGAAACCGTTGCTGAGTGTATCATGCTGAAGCCCATTACTGTTACCGAGTTATTTACCAAGAATGTTCACATTTCTGAAATCTTGACAGGCTCACCAGGATATCGGAATTCAGAGTTCTATTCAGATTGAACACCACAATGCATGGAATTACTGGTGCAGCTGGCCAGTACAGACCTAAGGTTACTATGATATTTTGAACTTCCATTACAGTCAACCCTGATAATGTCAGCATGTCCTAATCAAAAACTGAATTTTACAAATAAGAGTGTAGAGGAATAAGGCAGGAATGCAAGTTGCACCTTGGTGAACTGTGGGTGCGTTTGTTTGTACGACCTGACAGTGTGTGAGAATGTGTCTGCGTGTACCATGGAGGGCAGAGTGTTTGGCTTGGGTGCATCGTGGATAAGACATAAACACCAGCAGTGTCTACTGTTTCTCCTCCATCTTGAAATTCACAGGAATCATCTTGTTTCCAACTCAATGAGAGATTCAACCCTGTGAGGAGGAAGAGGACATAAGATACTTCATTAAAATTCTACATTATAATCATAGAAAACAAGCCTCTCATTTAAATTTAATATTTGGTGTCCATAAAGGGGAAAGATGCAATTAATAAAACTCAAACCACACTGACTGTAGTGGCAGTGGCTGGTGGTGTGTTGTTGTTGAATAGGCCTTTGTAGCGACCCTTTTCCTCCTTGTCCTTGGAGCGGATCCTCTCCTCCATGGCCCTCAGCTCTTTGGCTACAGACGGTCCCAGAGAGGGGTCCAGGTCCAACACCTTAGCGAAGTCTGCTCGTGCCTCTGTCTCGTTCCACACTGCAGCATGGGCCTTAGCCCGCTTGTAGAAGGCCTTCACATTATCTGTTAGGAAGAAGAAGAAGTAAATTAATGAAAATTCTACGTATGTAAGTTGGGAGCAAGACTAAGGACTGGGGTTATCCACGACGTACTGTAAATGAGGTGGGATGTTAGCTTCCAGGATAATGAAAGTAAGAGCACGTACTGTAGGACCGTTTTAATAACACTGCAGGTTTTGCAACTAAAGGCCACATGTTGCAGCCAATACATTACAATACACTTGTATGGAATACTCATGAATCATGACATAACTGAATTGCTGTATGTCAGGACAGCCAATTTATGAAACAATCAGCTGTTAAGACTGGGTAAATAGACTATATCAATCTATGTATAATTTATTAATCTAATGGTTATACAGTGAATATAGTTGCTTTCTAGCCGTAACTGTTAAGTGGTTTATTCTCATGCATTCTGACACCATTAGTCCTTAAGAAATAGTTCATTTTCATGGGAGTATTTTACTATCAAAACTGTGCTGTCAACTTTTAATTTTGAATCGTGCTGTTGAATACAAAGTTTAGGGTATAAATGACTACAACAGCCATTATATAAATAAACTAAAGAGAATACATTGAGATGTAGAGGAATCATCTGTCTCAAAAGACTAGTTTTACAAAGGCAAATACAATATATAACAATAGCTGATGTTAACACAGTGATCAGACCCAAAGTATCATACACTAAAAAAAGAAGGGAAAAAAACCCCATAATGACACCTGAAACAGTTTCAAGGAAAGAGAGTAACTATTTTTTTCTGTAGATATAGATGGGTGAAAACTTAAAGGAAAATACAACATAAAGTGTAGCCAAATATCATGGGAAGGTATTGAGCCCCTATGAGCCAACAGCTTCAGTGAACTCGACTGGAGGAATGAACATCATTTTTCCTAAAGATATTCCCTCGTTTGGTGTTTTGATGACAATTGTGGTGGAGAACGCTATCAAGTGGAGCAGTATTTCATGAGAAGTATTTCACGTGTTTGTTTTTTGTCAGCTCAACTTCACAAACACTTTTTTCGAATCGATGCCAATTCCAAATGGACTTCTGCCTCTTTGAAATCACAAATAGTTGCAATCTTTAGTAGCGATAGAGAACTTTCATCTCTGCTGGTTCTTGTGCAGCACCGACAACTTATCCTTACCCTCATATTTGAAGATCAAGGATGAGCAGTGTTCAATAACTTCGTAGTACTGGCCCTGGAGTAACTTGCACTGGCAGTAGTTGAGGAGCAGTGGCGTGATCATATGATCCAACTTTACCCATGCTTCATCTCCAGGGTGCTCCTGAAAGAAGAGACAAAAGCCACACAGAAGAGTTGAAGACACTTGAATGCACTGTGGCAAATTGACTATTTATATTAGCGCTGACAGGATCAAAGCTATGACTCTCTAATTCCAGTACAAAACATGCACAAGAATTTAAAAAATGGATATGATCCTTAATATAGAAAAATGACAATCGTGTATTCATGCTTACTGTACCGAACAACAAAGAACTGACTGTCCCCTAACCTTCATCTGTAGATTTTTGAGGCAGGCAATGCCATTGTAGTATTTCTCTGTGGCCTCCTTAATTTGCCCTCTTTTGAAAAGCATGTTGCCCTCTTCGTGGATCTGAGGCACAAACTCGAGTTTTTCTTCATCTGTCATAGCCCACACATCCAGCTGGAACGAGCCTGGAGGCAGAACCTGAGCAGACAAAGAAAATGGAGATCAGGGGCAGCTGCAGCTTTCACTGTAGGAGAGAAAAACTGTAGTCGCACATATATACCGTATTACGTTAAATGTTTTTTAAGGTACACCTCTACATGCTAATGCAATTTATTACAATGTGCCTACAGTGCCTCCCGTCTTAGTGGGGAGCTTATAAATTTCAGATTTTGCTGAAACTGTGTCACAGAGTTGTTCATCCAGGACTATAGCAATTTTTTGAGACCATAATGGTGGTGTCATATTGGACTGCATTATACTGAGAGGTGTTTCCAATGTGTAAACTGTCAATTACCCAAAGCTGACATCAGATTTTTGTTAAGATTTGTGATCTTGTAAACCTGTTAAGTATATATAGAACTTACAGAGATACTTACTGATTTATATCAGAATTCAATTTAATTTAGGCAAAGTTCTTGTAGAGCTCCCTTGGATTTGAAATTTGACATTTTGCATTTTTGACATTTTGAGAACTTTTGCTTCTTTTATTACATGAAAATGTATATAATTCTCAAAGTAAGATATCAAAAAAGTATTGGTATTGGTATCAAAACTCAGGTATTGTGTTGGTGCCATAATAGAAAAAAATTAAAACAACGCTCTGCCCTGAACGCAACCCAATAAAACACCACCAATCATATTAAACTCTGGGCTGTCCCCTGCCTGCTCACCTCCAGCAGCTCGATGGTGAAGACAAGAGGCTGTGGGCTGGCCTGAAGCTGATCCAGGTCCTTGTGCCCCAGCGAGTGGTGGGAGTGGATCTGGGCAATGCCGCAGCAGTGTCTCTGGCCTTCTAGGGGGTCCTTACCAGCACTGATGTTTCTCAATGACTGGGACACGAGTGGGTACAGTGCTGTGTGCTGAGGGGTGAGGAGAGAGATAGAAAAAGTGAGCACTGAGAAGGAACAAGAGAGCTACCATGTCACATCCAGTAGCACAAACCTTTGTGTCGCAGGTAAATTCTGCAATTTCACCTCGTCTCATGGTGATGACTACTCTCTCCCACACAGCTAGTTTAAACTTCTTGCCCAAGATGAGCTCCATGGGTTTGCTGCGCCCCCCCATGGTCCTGGAGTCATCCAGCATCGTGCCATCACACAGGCTGGTGCGATAGTGGAAGATCACCTGGTAAGGTAGATAGGGGAGCGAAATAAAACACACTGCTCAACAGAACTATCCGATTGAAATACGCATTGTTGCACCGCCCCTTCAGGGAAACAAGATCGTTGCAGCTGATTACTTGTTTACTAGAAACAAAAGAGAAACCACCATTTCTCAGACGGGCCTGAAGAGCATTTCCACTCCATCATATTCTGACCAGCCACAACGACAGAAATTTGAATGACATAGTATGCTGACCAATCAGCAATCATAAACACATACCATCCTGTCCCGCCCCCTTTTTTCCATCAGATGAAAAAATAGGACAAAAAAAAAAACCTAACTAAAACAAAAATAACCAAATCTAACGTTAAATCACTACAAAGAAAGCTAAGCTCAGAAGCTTAACAGCGGTGTCTGAATACGAGCGAAAAGCTTTTACTGTAACATGAATCTAACTGACAGCTTGCTAGAGCCTAAGGTGTTAGCCAAGATAGAACTGGTGATAGCATTAGCTAACATGCTTCGTCGTATTTTTTAATCTAACTGAGAGGGCATAACTGAACCCGCTGAACCCACGACGCTATAGCTTTACCTTGGTTCCATTGGGGAACGTCGACAGCTCTCCTTTACCAGGACTGACCAATTTCTTTCTTATTCCGTCTTCGTGAAGCTTGCGTGCCTCTTCCTCCATCCTTCTCCGAGTCTCAGCTCACGACTGATGACGATGTTTGCCGAAGCTAGTCGCTTCGTTAGACGTCACTTCAGACCGCAGAGCGCCCTCTACACGTAGACTGTGTAAAAGTGTATAGAAGGGGCCAGGGACTGCTAGACTCGTTTTTTCAATAACAGAAACAAAATAAAAAACTTTCAACTATTTGGCATAATAACTCATGAGAATTTACATAATGCATTAATACTTACTTCTTGGCACATAGCTTTATTTCAGGGTTTATACAGATATGAGTGGAAAAATTGGTGTATATATTATGGATGCTATGTCATGAGGGAATGAACATTTTTCACATTCATGCAAAAAAGAAAATACATCTTTTAGTTCAAGTGGAGGTTACAACAGAGGGCATGAAATAAATCAGAGACCACAAAATGAATGACTAAGTTATTTCAGCTATCCATATTTTAGGTTTTTCTTTCTGATGTGTAAGCTTAAAACTTGTGAAGTACCCAAAAAAAAGCCTCCAAAAGCAAAACAAAATGCCAAAGTAAAACTTTATGCTAATTCTATGTTGAAAAACAAATATTTGTTCAGTTTCGTGCTAAGGAAACTTCAGCGGATCCATAAAACTAAATGCCAGTGCTATTTACTACCCGTGTCTTAGAGACATTGTGAATGTACAAAATGTTAGAGCACAGTGAAAGGATGAAGTAGATAGATAACAAACAGATAGCATCTCAGAGCAAGGCTACACAAGCAACATCAGCAGAATATTTGAAAGGAGTATTGTGTCTTCTGTATTTGAAATACAGGAGCACAATCTCTACATTATAAAGTGAGTCAGAAATATTCAACCTCAAGGTTAGATTTCACCAAACTGTTTTCATTCATCATTTGACAGAGCTGGTGATGGTAATATAATTACTAGTGCAGTAATTATTTCTCTCATGATAGCATTTTCAACATAACACGTTACTGTACATACTACATGAGTGTATACTCTATGAATGCTACAGTATTTTTAACTGCGGTTATGTTACACACTGTTACGTCTTTCTGTCAGTTCGTTTTAGTTGAACATTCTGTTGCTAGTGGCAACACCTGCTGGCATAGTTCCATGACAGTTCAGTTTCACTAGGATTGTTACATCCACCATTTTGTCAGATCAGTCACTGAGCAAATATTGACAGACACCTTTTTATCAACTCCCAAGATTTGTTGTTGCATTATCTGTATATACTCTTTTTTATTATAGATTTTAGGTACTGTTCTTTTGTCCTTTGTTAACTCAGTGCTCCTGCAACAACCTTAGTGCTAAGTGCTATTTGCTAGCTTGTTAACCAAGCTAGCAAATATGCCAGCTGTCTGGGGCTAATTCACTGCTGGGCTAACAGTTGTGTATTTTGCTAATTTTGATTTCACTATTATTGACTCTACATTATGTTTACTAGATTAATTAAATAGCAAATACTTTTTTTCTATGTGTCATTAGAGAAAATGTGACTAATTTGACAGCTAGTCTCTGTGAATTCAGCCTCCTTCTCCTGTACTCAAGTACTCAGTTATTGTGAGTACTGAGTACTTTACAATAACTTTGGTCTTTATAATCACTATTATTAAATTTGTTATCCAATACTGTTTTTTCACAGTTTTACAATTGCCTCCGGTAAAAACTACAAAGGACAGCTCCTGTCTTCAGCTTTGTGGATTTAGTATTAATAACCTCTTTAAAGTATATATATGTATATACACTTGTGGCTTGATTATAAATAAATAATCAAGCCATAAGTTGTTGTTTTTTTAATATACAGTCTATGTGTTTATAGGCTTTCATGAAGGACTACTAAACCAAGTATAAAAACCAATATATACTCTGTGTACGCTGCTTTACTCAAAAGTGCTATATGTAAGGTTTTGCTATTGCTACATAGCCGAAATTAACACTAACAGCTGTCTACTTCAGCCATTGTTGGATTTACATGACAAGGGTTAGAATATGCCCTCTGGGCATTGCTCCTTCTTCATCCTCCCATGCTGAAGTGAGGGTAGGCTGGATGCTACAGTGACTCACTATCAAAGCGGTATTACAAAACGGGATGAACTAGCTGGTTAGCATGCCACAAAAGAAGTGATAGAAATAGAAGCAAAACAAGAGTTAACATTGGCGTTGCTTTCCACCTCTGGAGACAGCTCTTGGTGAGTAAAGAAATTAAGTTTGAGGCTGAACTCACAACGTTTCTTCTAGAGTAAGTAAACAGCTGTTAAAGCTAACATTTGCTATGTAGCATTAGCAAAAACTTACATATAGCACCTTTAAAAAAATATTTTCATACAAATAATTTTCTTTTAATTTTCACAAACTGAGGTGGTAACTGATTAGGAAACCAAATGGCCATAAACTCATACAATAGTCTGGTTGAATACTTGTTTCTAGTAGTTTGGTTTAATTTTAATATCTTTTGTAAATTCATAAGCCGGCAACCACTAACAAAACTATGTAACCATGGCAAAATCATGAAATAATTGAAAGATCAGTACGGAAGCATTCATTATACCTTTAACTTTGTAAATTTAAATCTAAATTTAGACCCAAGACAATCAAAAATAAGTTAACACACTTTTGTTAAATGGTGGTCCTAATTTGCAATGTGAGAGAGTTTCAAAGATGGTTGTTGTTACGGTCTTGCGACCAAAGATATCCTGGGACAAAATTTGTACAGTGTCAGTAAATTAGAAAGACCATCTAACAATGTAGCTGCTACTACAACCTACGTCTACTAACCAATGAACAGGAAAGCAGCATGAAATGACGTGTTGATTAATGCGAGACTGGCGCCAAAGCCAAATTTAATAGATGGAGGTAAAACATGAAAAATTAAATGTTTGGGATTCCAACAAATAAGAAAATTTTGTTGGGTTGTGGCAGCAGAAGCCCTGTTTGTATAATTTAGTTTATGTGTAGCTTAATTGTTTACCATCATAGCAGTGCAGATGGATGATGCACGATGATGTTTTATTCTTGTATACTGACTTGCGTTGTGGCCTACAATTTAGTAGGTGTTATCACCATACAGTCTACATACATTAAACTTGATATCGTACCCAAGTTTATTAGATCCATGTCGCAGTGTGGCTTCCAATAAACTTGTAAGATTGCTGAAATCTCACAGTCTGTAGGCGCCTTTATTTGAACTGCTCACTGGGTTTGACTCCACCCCAGTCCATGGTTTTTAGCCAGGCATACTGAGAAAAGTATGAGTTTGTTTGGAAAAACTATCTCAACTAATACAAAATTAAAATATACAAAATTTTTATTGTAATTTCAAAGTCATTATTCACACAAGATAGAAATCACAGGCAAGACCAATCTCCTTCTTTATCGTATACACAGACAATGTCAGTTCATGTAGTGGAAACACACTCCTGGCACCGAGTGCTTAAATTAGTAGTGGTCATTACAATGACAATGTGAAACGTGACAAAATATTTTTGTAACAAGTGACAAATACAGTTAATTTTAAGATAAAGAAATGTAGTGAAAATCTTGTGTCTCTTAAAATGTCACTTTTCAAAATAAGGTAGGTAGAACAATTTGAAGCCTCTTCTTCCACGAACAGCGCAGCTGATGTATATCACATGGTACACTGGAGGATATACAGGAAATGACATTGTTAATGTCAACAAAACAAAGCATTTGTTTATTTGTGCAGTCAAAAAGCTTGCAAAAGAAGAACTAAATGATGAGTTTACCTCCAGGGATGAAGAGAAGAAATCCAGGAACAAAAAAAATAGCACTTGAAACCCCTGTAAGGATAATTTCATTAGTTAAAACACAGTAAGCAACACTAATCAATAGTTAAAATAAAAGAAAGCTTTGTTGCTGGGAGTTACATGAGAAGATTGATACCACTCTCAAGCCTGAACAGTAAATGTGAAGCTGCAGCCATGAGATGGTTAGCTTATTTAGCCTAAAGACCGGAAACAGGGGGAAAAAATTAGCCTGGCCCTGTCCAATGGTAACAAAATCCACCTACTGTGACTTGGAAAAATAACCTTACAGACATCCATTTACACTAATTTATTTTTCAGTTTTTATTTTTCTTTTTCTACCAAAAAAATTCAAGTCAATCATAGTAATACAATCATTGGTTCCAGACTTTGTTGCAAACTAAAATTTACCTTCCCATTGACAATTATCAAGTAATATTACCTGTATAACATGCTGCTACTGTATACGTGTGTTGTCTGGAACATCATGTACGACACTCCATACGCTTGAGAAAGGTGTTTTTCTTTTTTAAAAGAAAAGTAATTTCATTTTTCAACTTTTGCCATCTTCTGGATAATCAACAATCATGATCCTCATCTACAACCTACAGGCCCACCACTACTGTATGCTTTTGTTTTTCCAGCTCTATTTCTTCACACCAATTGTAAAAGCAGAGCTAGAAGACAAGTGGGACAGATTGGCCTTTAGTGCTGGGTTGGAAAACAGTGCACTATGTCATCAAAAGAACTTTGGCCTTGAAAAACTGATGCTTCTTCACCAGCAACCCAGTGTACTGGTACCACAGGGACAATATAAAGACAAGATGACACAGAGAACCACCAAGCTATGTTTGTGTGCAAAACCGACCTTCATAGACTCCAATAAAGACAAAGACATATCCTTAGTAATTTGTGAATTAGTATAATTAAATAGAGATGTTTTGTAATTGGTTGTTTCTTTTCCGATTCGTTCATTTATTTCATGAGTAATTATTTTGTTGAAAAATGTTGATTTCTTTATGATTTGGTTACTAGTTTCTTTCACTGCTTTTCTCCCTCTGTATCAGCTCATACAGTAATCTACTGTGTCTTTTCTTTAATTAATTTTCTAACATTTTAAACGTAACATTTCTTTTGAAATACCCAGTAGACATATTTAGCATGATGTGCTTGTTGATAATGCTTAAATTATTACTAATACTCTTGGATTTGGAATAACAGACCTATTAAGTCATTTCTGTACACAGAAATCAAAAGTTAGTTTACCAAAATGGTTTTTCTTTCTTACCTGCATTTGGATTCAGCTGTATGACAACACCCGTGAAAATAAGAGCTAAAAAGAAAAAGTGCAAAGGTACATCATTGCCATTTGGAGTAACCCCTTATGCATACGTAAATTCAACACTTCTCTTTTTCATGATATTTGTTGACTCTGGCAAAAATCTATTATACATAGAGGATCAAAAAGGGGACAAAGTTCAGTGTGTGAAGTGCCAGGTATGTCACTGATTGACACAACACTGAACAAACTACCTGGTGTGAAACTGGAAAAATACCTGAGGCAGTTTGTTTATGTTAAAATAATGAGGCATGTTTAGAGCTTCATACAAAGTGCCCTTGTATCATATAAGACAGTTTCTGTGCTTTTTAAATATTCACTTGAGATTGTAGCCATTTAACTGCAATTTTATGTGTTTCATCCAATTCCTAAACGATCTACATCTCGACCAACTCATGCAAAGGAGTTCACAGGGAGAGAGCCATTATGGCCCTAGGAAAACAAGACAAAAACAGGAGCAGAAGAAATGGATAAAATTAATTTGTTCTCTTGAAAGAAGTAGATTAATCATATCAGAATATTCAGGCTAGATATTTTAGATTTAATGATTGAGAAACACTTAAGACTCACCAACTCCAGTGATGAGGAGAAGGAATGAAGCAAGAACGACTCTTCTGTTTTTCTTCACGAGCGGGTGGGACACCCACCTGAGCAACACATTTTTTTTTGTAAGTAAGCGTGTTTGTTGTTTTCTTCTCTGCAAGTGTGTGAGTGTGTGTATGTGTGTTTCAGTCGTGTGAACTTACCCACAGCAGTGTGCAGAAAGCTGTGTGACAGAACTCAAGGTGCTGAAGGACCACTGGGAGCTGCAGTAAGACAGAGTCGCCGGGTCACTGTGGAGAGAGCAGAAACAGACTTCATCTCACACTCAAACAGCATGCAGATAAAGTAAGAAAAAAAAAACCCCACAACAAAATCACGTCAGTAGTCCTATTTCTAAGACCAACCTGATTTTGAAGAAGTTATTGAAAGAGGAATTGCCGTTGCTGCCCAAGGCGTCTTCATTTTCCAGATTCTAAAGGAACAGCAGACGATTAAACAGTTACAGTTTCAAGTAAACAATTTATAGCTTTATTTCTGCATACATGGAAGGAGCATGTGTACCTGATACTTCAGGTTACTGTGTTCAGCGGAGCCGGCAGCAGCGGGTGAGGGATGAGTCTGAGGTTTTGAGAAAGTGAGAGGACCAAATGTCATCTCTCCTCCTTCTCTGTCCTTGTCTTTGCCCTTCCACCCTTCTGTCTCTCCGTCTGACACAGCTCCCTCCTCATCTCCCTCCAACACAAAGGCATCATCGATACTAAACTGCGTTGCCATGGTGATCGCCTCTTACACCCCGAGGTGCTGTAGCTTGATGCTCACTGTGGGTAAAGAGATAAAATCAATGTTAGTCACAATACATGCACTTGGAGCTATGAAAGAGAAACATCTCATGGTGTCCTTTAGTGGTAACAACCCCTGTCTACACCAACGGGTTTTGCTACACTAGGCTAACTACGGGATTCTGGATTGCAGGGCAAAATAAGTGGAATTATTGAGCAAGTACAAGGTACTTGGAATTTTAATTTCTGTTGGTGTCAACGTGGGTATTTCTCTTTAAATGGGTTTAAGTACGCCCAAGTTTGGAGCTCATAATCAACCATGTAATACAGTTAATCACACTGAGGAAAAGCTCCAACACTGAAGTTTACCATGAAGTCGGAAAATACCCAATAAACTGCCTCAACCTGGCCGACATGATTGAGCAGATCGGACTAAAGCTGACTCAAATAAACCAGCCGGCTAACTGGCTCTGTTGTTGGTCTCTGCCATTGTTTGTGCTCTTTCCGTTAGTCGATCAGATGACCAGGGGGGAAACTTACTGTCTTAAGTAAATCTTTTCTCTAGCGAGGCGAAACTCGACTCCACGTCGTTAAGACTCGGGTCACATATTTGTACACTCTGTGGAAATTCAGTATAAAGCCCTCCTACAAATCTTCGTTTTGTTCTTGAATGCGAAAAACGCCTTGGTAAAAGTTTTGAACCTCTTCCTTTCTTTTTTTTTTTTTTTTTTAACACCCGGCTCTCGATTGCACACGACTGATTACGCCCAAAGGTCCCGTCGGGAGTCAGTCGGCTCAATCGAGGGTCGGTTTGTCGATTGACCCACTAATTTACACGAGAGGACGCACTTGTACAGTTTTAGGGAGTAGCGGGGGAGTAGTGGAACTAAGTACCCCGCGCCCCACACGTAGAAAGGCCTTCAATAAGCTTTTAATTAAATGTTTGTTTTTCTGTACAATTTTAAAATGTTTAGTATTGGTAAGAAGACTGAATCTAACTAGCCAACATTGCAATTGTGACCTTACTGATAGAGTACGACCAAGTACTGTTGGCTACTGAAGTACAGTTTTGAGGTACTTGAAAAATTTTACTTTTTACATTTAGCTGATACATATAATTAGTTTTCTGAGTATTACATAAGAGAAACTATGATAAATTCATAGTACAAAATGCTTTGTTGAAAATTAAGATTAAGATAGTGACCTACTGTATGTATAAAGTAACTTGTTTTTATTTTATTTTTCATCTACGTGCTTGTACATAGTAGTCATATGTATATGTTAATTTATCTTTTCTCAGCTTTGTTGTCCATATTTTGGCTATATCTCTCTCCAAGCAAACCTTATAAAAAAGTCAAAAGTAACAGATTTTTTTGGAGTAATATTTGATTAAATGTGGCATGACATAGTTCATTACTAATTATTAATCACTAAAGATGCATATGTTATCATTCAGTTATTTGTACACGTGACAGTTGATGTATGAAGAGATTAAAGGGGCCCATGCAAACTGTAAAACACTGTAAAATTGTTAGCATCTTAACACTTTACTTAGATAAAAGTCCAAGAATTTCAATTACCTAGGCTACTCATACTGAACAATGTTTCAGATAAAGTATTTTAATGTTACAGGTGGGTATTGTGCACCTGCTTCGTATACTGTTGGGTAATTTAATCTATAGCAATCATATGCTAAACCCCAAGTAACAAGTAATGCAGCTGTCAGACAAATATATAGCTGAGTAAAAACTATCAAACTGAATCTCTTAATTTGTTATATTAATAATGTAATCATTAGTAATGGTGACATAAATGTATTTTGAATTAGTATTTAATTAGACAGGTAATGGATAAATGAATAGATTGTAATATATTACGATTTTGTACAGTTTAAGGGGAGACCAAATAACACGAAACCTTAAAAGGTGAGTATTATGTTATTTGGTCAATTTTAATGGATTTTTTTTTTTTTTTTTTTTAACATTTAACCATTTAATATATTATAATTCAAATTCATTTATCTATGATTTAAGCCCCTGAATTGGCATCCTAATTGAAAAATTGAGGTACAAAGTACTGTGTGCCTGTAATGTTATTTTGCAAATTTGAAGGGGTTTTGCTGCTTAAAAAAACCTTCTTAATCCAAGCAAAAAATATTACAGTCAATTTATCCTAATCCTGAACAGCAGACAATACAAAAAAAAGTTAATTTTATTAATGTATTAACAAATTTCAAGATGTAGAATTAGACTCGATATTATAGGTAGAAGAATATTTGATTTTATTCTTCAATTTTTAAATTAAAAATTGTTTGAATTTACATAAAAGATGCAGCAAATATTGCCCTCTGGAATGAATAGTAGGTTGCACAAAATGAAAGCATTGAAGTAAAGGGACAGTGGGCTAAATGTTACTTACTGGTAAGTCAAATTGGGTAAAGTACCTCCAGTTTGGGATCGTGATGAAGCCAGTACGCTCCAAAATATAAATAAAAAACTTTACTTTAAAAAAGTACCAATTAATTTCATGTTTCCAATGAAACACTTCACCTTTGTCACATTGCCTACATCACTTTGAAACTTAGTGATATGTTATGATTGATCCACAAATGTCTCTGCCAATTGGCCAAAACTCAGCTTGTATTTTCCTTCCATTATGTCTGTGTGTGTGTGTATAGTGCCTCATGCAGTCTTTGGCAAAATCAAATTATGTAACACACTTCAGGAAAATACCTTTTATTATTCAAACTGAAAATGAGACGAAAAATGAGTGAAACTGCTAATCCACCCCCAGCTACTCATAACTACTGTGTGTTCCACTTGTCAAGACTGAGTAGGTATAATTGAAGAGAAAACCTGGACTTAAGCACTGATAGCATAATTTATACGATATCAATCTAAAAAAATAAGACATAACATGTAACCACAGGCATAGGAATCATTCCAATTAGTATCTGTTGCCAACATGTGAAACCATGTGGTTTCCAGAAAGTCAAAAGACCTGCATTATGCAAACAAACATCTCTAAGCCAACAGTCATTGATCAGTCATTGTTGGTTGCAGTTTACGGGAGCAGACAGTCAGAAGAGTTAGATCAAGTGAGCAGTGGTCGGATGTGGCAGAGACATTACTGGTAAAAACTGCTGCCATCACTGAATTTGGATACATTTGGAAAGTGAAGAGGAGTGAGTTATGTTATGTTTTTCTGACTTTTTTGTTGTTTAATGAACCAAAGCAATATTATTTACAATGTATTACACATTACTGGTATAAACAACTCTACATTACCTTCTGAGGTTTGTATGGGGTTAATCCCTGACAAAGGTGTACTAATTGCAATTGGAAGTCGAAGATGATTGCAGTTTTAAAAGGTTTTTTTTTTTTATCGGGAATATCACTGTGTTTCACAGATTGCGTCACATATTGATCTTTTTTCCGGCATGGTGCCATATTCATTTTGAAATCCTCACTTGCAAAACAACTCCATCAATTTGCTAATCTCACTTGACTCCCTTTGCTCTGTGCTCTGCTATAGATGAGACTACAGGCCATACTTTGCATCTTGCTGCAGCTCATCTTTGAGGTAAACTTGTAAACTTGAAATGTTGAATTAGCTCTTTGCTGTATGCCTCAGGCAGAGTGTTTACCGATATCTTCCGTAGTCATTAATTAGTTATCAAGAGGGCTTAAACCACATCCTTCTTGACTCTTGAATTCATCAGCTTGTTTCTGTCCAGCATTCGTCATGCACACATCTCCGGGCGATATCTGGTTCCACTCTGGAGCTGCCATGTCTCTCGTTCCAAACTGACTTCAATGGAGCCGCCATCACCTGGAAATTCAATGGTCTTACAACATTTCTGTAACTATCACCACCAGTCTCACTGTATTGCAGAAGTATACAGTTATATATTTTTACAGTTATATTCTTTTCTGAATACAGGTAAAGATATAGATGCACAGTCGTCTGGCTCAGTTAGAGTTAAAAAGGATGGCTTGCATCTCTATATATCCCCTGTAACTGCTGCCAGCGAGGGCGAGTATGTGTGTTTGGTGAAAGAGGACAATATGGAGATGATAAGGATGTACAACATCACAGTTGCTGGTGAGTTACACGCCTCTCTTTTACATGCATTGTTTATTTTGTTTACTCACAAACACAGTGGATTATTTTGATTTTGTGTAGATTTAAAATGGACATAGAGTATGTAACAATCAAAAAAAGTTTGACTCATTTCTGTCTCTCGCCACAGCATCAACTGGCTATACCATTAAGGTAACTGAAGGCTCAAAAGTGCACCTCCCCTGCCATTTCCCGCCTGGCATCCAAGTCGTGGCCAATGCACTCTGGTTCAAAGAGACGGATGTTGGCCAGAGGACACGGGTGAATCCTGAAGACGATTCGACAGATTATTTTAACAGACTTGAGCTGCTTTATCCACTTGACCGTGATCAGACCATTCTACTCCAAGACATTGTCATGGAGGATTCTGGAATTTACCATTGTGAATCTGCAGACGGGGAGAAGCTCAGCACCTTATACATTACTGTTGAAGGTAGGTTTGGCTACCTGTTCGATATGCTGCTGTGTTACTGCCATGTAATTTGGAACTATTAATTCTTATAGTAAATGGCAAACCAACAAGCTCTAAATTAGTATTCACTTTAACAGCTATAAATGCACGATGAAGCCTTAATATACAGTAAAATGCAGTGAATTAAATAAAGATCTGATTTCCAAACCATGTTGAGGTGTTGTTGTAAAAAGTAGGTGACACATTTTTGTACATTTTTAACTGTCTGCTTAACTTCCTTTCAGCTGCTCCTACCCCGGTTCCTCACTCTTGCGCGGGCTTCACCACAGCATGGGAGCCGTGCCAGGACGTGAACAGTCGCACAGGGGAACCAGTTTTGCAGGAGTCCATGGCAGAGTTTTCCATGAAGCTCTATTCTTACCTCAGAGAGTCATATCCTTCTAGCAACTTGCTCTTTTCTCCTATCAGCATCAGCGGGGTGCTCTCGCATTTGTTGCTAGGTATGAAAAGGGAAGCAAGTTCTTATTTGCTTTTATCAATTGGACAATTCTTAATTATTGTTAAATATTCTTAAAGTCTGGTTATATTCTATATTTTTCTTATTTTCGACAAATCCCATGACAAGACAAAACCCCAGAAATGCTCACCAGTGTACCAACTCCAGCGCTGAAAATATTTGACAATGACACAATTTTACAGTTTGAAAAATACTTCTAAAAACTACAGTGCCCAACTGTTTAAGTGAATGATTACGCCTTTTTAATAAATTAAAGTATATATTTGTTATATGCTGCTATGTTACTGCACAAATATTTTTTATTTATATATATATTTTTTGTTTTCAGATGTGTAGATCTTCAGTCAGAAGAAATACTGTAGGCAGGGGAATTTGGAGAGTATCGAGAGATGTACTAACTCATCATTTGTTTTGGTTGTTTCATGGCATTTGTTGACATTAAGAAAAATATAGAATGACGCCAGCTTTTGCCTTTAAGATTCTTTGGTCTAACAAGCAACATGACAAGAAAACATTTATATAACTTGGAATTTGCATAAAACTTTTCTCACTTTGAAATGTCACATTATTTTCCTCTACTTGTATTAAATGTTACACATACCTTGCAGCTTTCTATGCCACTCTGAAGTACATATCTTTCTATATTATGTCTTTTCTTTGTTGTGGTACCTTCAGGTGCAAGGGATGACACCCGCAAAGCCATTGAGAGGGCGGTCTGTGTACCTCACGACTTCCACTGTGTTCACTTCCAGATGAAAAAGCTAAGAGAGAAGTTGGCCAGCTCCTTGCAAATTGCTTCTCAGATCTACTATAACCCACGTACTACTATCACAGTGTGAAGTGCAAAAATTGGCCACTCTGTGTAGAGAAATGCAATCAAAGAGAAAAATAAAGAGATTATGAGTGCATACAAAAGCTAAAAGGATCTTTATCTCTGTAGCTCATCATGGTTTCTCTGCTCTTTTCCATAGAAATGAATCCGAGTGAGTCCTTTACTAACCAGTCCATTCAATTCTATGAAGCGGAGCCCACCAGGCTGCTGGAAACCAGCGAGGAAAACGTACAGATGATCAACAGCTGGGTGGCAAATAAAACTAAAAATAAAATCACACAGTTGGTTGACTCCATTCCGCCCAGTACACAGCTGATCCTGCTCAACGCTGTCTCCTTTAGTGGTCAGTAAACTGTGTGTGCACAAGTGCCAATATGTGCATGTGAAAACAGTAGAAAACTAATAAACTGTGTGTATGATTGCATCAGGTCAATGGAAGGCCAAGTTTGATATGAAACCAAAGAAGGGTCATTTCACAAAACTGAACGGTGATCTGGTAAAGGTGCCTATCCTTTATCAACAGAGATACATGGCGGCTATGGCGCAAGTGGTTGAGCTAAAGGCACAGGTAACAAACACCCATCTTAACCCGCCCATTTACATACTATATACAGCAGCTGTGAGCCGCGTCAGGCAAAGATGCTGCACTAGATGAAAGGCAATTAAGGCACTTTAAACCCTTAGGGCCTGATTGCCACAATAAGCTTCAACATTCGAACTCCTTTTCAGAGGAATAACTCAAGCATAATACACATATTTTTATATTCAGTGTGACTTATTGTTTCTTAGGATATTATCCTTTTCAATGTCCATCTTGAATAAACACCCACAAATCTGCTTAAAAATCATAGAAAAAAAGATGTTAATTCTAACTCCAGAACTTGCCTGAGAATCATCATGTTTTTAAGTTTTCTTTAGTATCAAAGTAATACAGTGATAGTCGTAAGTGTATCCATAGGTACATTGCAAACAGAAACAGCTATAACTATAGCTAATTCAGCATACTATTAATGGCGGCAATTTGCCAAATATAAACAAATATTGGCTAAAAAAAATGGTGCTCTAGTTGTTGCCCACAGCTAGCTGTGCCCCATGGCAGCATTATAATTCCTGTTTGCAGCTCCCACAGTATTATGGAAACTGCTGTTCCAAAACTTAGAGCATGATTATCGCCCAAATCGCAGTGAGTAAAAGAATTATCTTAGGAGTAACAGAATCCATTAATATTCACCTTTTTTCATGTTGCATCGTCAGTATTTTTTTAGATTATAAAGGAGACAGGGATCAAGCCAGTAGATAGTGCCAGACTTTGAGAACACTTGTTTTTTTTAAATTTTGCCAACAGGTAGCGAGGTTTGCTCTCTCAGGTGACAGCAGTCTTTACATCCTGCTGCCTCGCTCCAACGATGTGACTGAGCTGCAGCAGGTGGAGGAGAAGATGACGGACACAGCTGTGCGTCAAATGATTGAACAGATGAAAACTACAGCTACTCAGCACATCGAGGTTACTCTGCCACAAATCAAGCTGGATGTCCAGCCAGACATGAACATACTTATCAAGAAATTAGGTTTGTTCTTCTTTCATAGGCTTTTCTGTCTGCAAATTCTATTATTAACACCACACACTGAATACCACCCATGCTTTCATCTTGTGTTTTACTTTTTTTCTAGCGGCCAGCAGACAGCCAATAGGTTCCATTTGTGAAATATGCCTTCGCATCTGCTCTTTGATTTCCCACCATCATATTTCTGGACTTTTCTCTTTTTTCCCCAAACAGGGCTGTCGTCACTGTTTGAGGGTGCCAACCTGTGTGGCCTCTACTCTGAAGACAAGGTGGTTCTAGACGATGCCAGACACAGAGCCTTCCTCGCACTGACCGTAGATGGAGTAGAGGCTGGCGCCGTCAGCTCGTTGTCGTTCTCTCGCTCCTACCTTTCCTTCTCTGCCATGCGGCCTTTCATCCTGCTGCTGTGGAGTGACCAGGCCAACGTGCCACTCTTTATTGGCAGAGTAACTGACCCGTGAGCAAGAGAAAAGGGGATGTGGGGGTGGAGGTAGTGGTGGGGGTCACAAAGAGAGAGAGGGAATGGATATGTAACAGATGAGCATGAAAGAAACAAAGATATGGTAAAAAAATAGCTGCCTGATTGAAACACAAGTCATTCCATTATGTTACTATGTTTTTTTTTTTCAGAAAATCCAGTTGATTTTTCAAAACTTGATATAAAACAATATAAATTCAATATCAGCGCTGTTCCACGTTGTCACTAAAGTGAGCCTTACAAAAACATATACACAGGCTTGGATGTTTTCAAAGATGATGATGAATAAACACATATGGACATATGCTGCCTGTCTTATGTTTTCGAAGAATTGAGCACAATGTGGATCATTCAAAGGAAGACAGACGAGCACTGAAACAACTTCAGTTTATTTTGCGAAGTAGTTACACAAAACCACCACAGGATGGCAGCCATACTGTGTGACTGACATTGACAGTGAATACACAGGGACTGCAGTAGTGAATTCCCATCTCACTCCCATCTCAGCCCTGCTGCATCATCACCACTGATATCAATTTAAGGAAGACATGTGTCAAAATCAGTGACGGTAAAGGTTTTGTTTTTTAAAGCAATAACTTGCTTGGTAAAGCACAGCAACTGAGCAAAAAATACCCTGAATCATTGTATTCACAAACAAATACACACTGATGGTAAGAGACTGAATGGATGGCATAGACTGTAAACACATCGGCATTCAGAATGATCTATTATACAAGCTGACGGTGATTGCTAAACATGCAGCTGCATTTCAGATAAAATGATCACATAAGCTACGCGGGGTCAATAGACAAGAGCTAGAAAATTTGGTGGCTAGAAACAAAACCAACAGACAGGAACAAGCAACCATCCAGCCAGAACTGCGGACTCTATCAGGTCCCTTTCACCCAGCCTAACCCCACACAAGGTATTCCCAGAAATGCATCTTTGATGCTTGTATAACATGATTAATGTTATTGTTTTGGTTTGATTATCTCACTGCTGACGTGCTGGGAGTTTTAATGTGCATAGAGAAAGTACAGAATAAACCCACCATCCTTGCCCAACCATCATCTTAAGGTCATTTAAGCTCTTACTGAAAATGTGTTTAAGCTCACTGTTATAACACATAGTTTAGTTCCAAGCTTTTATAATGCCCATGCCCTTTCTATTCTAAACCGAATGCACCACAGAGGGGTCCATTTTTTGCCGTCAGTGATGAGACATTCACAAGGTTGTCGAAGGACACCAAGCGTATGAGCAGCCGGATCGATTCAACAGTCAGAAAACTTCCGGGGGCCACTGACTGACGGTGGGTATGCTTATGTGAACCGGCGTATGGCCAGAGAAGTGGTGATAGATGTACCGTGGAAATACATTTGATATCCTGGCAGGCATTTAGACAATTCAGCAACAAGCTAGCACATATACACAATCAATATGCAGATATATGTGCATCGAGACAGGTAACATATATGTAGGGTAATAAGTGTGCAATCTAGCATAGCTTCCCAACATCTTGGATCCTGGTCTGTGATAATCCACTGTCTCCTACTGCCAAATATGTTTCCATACAGGTTGTAATCTCCTTTTATCTCCTGAGGTTAAATCATGGAGGGGGGGGGGGTCCGTTCTCTATGTCTGCATTTCTACTAACTGCACACAGTTTATCTCAGCAGGCAATCCTATGTTTCACAGACATGGACACAGCAGCCCCAGTGGTCCTGTCTCATTTCCAAAGAATTAAATATATGCCGCTACAGACCTGATATCTAATAGGTCAGAAATAATGGGATGAACGGAACATTGATCACAGCAATAACTCCCTCTGATGGGTGATGGAGATTTCAGCCAAATTTTTCCCACATACTTTTTTAGAGTCCTCACAAGGAGAGGTACTTGGGGTGTGTAAAGATGGATTAGGGGTCCCTATTCTCTTAGATCAGATAACAGGACCAATCAAATGCCTGAATTTTCAAATGAATATATTACTGGGATAATATTGCCCTGCAGGAAGAAAATGTTACATCGTCTGACTCTGCTGGAGCAGAATTGGAGTCACTGAGGTGAACATGCTTCGATCCTGTTGAAATCTGGTTCCTAATGCTGGAGTTAAGTGAAGGTACAAACGGTACCTTACAAGAGCAATATCCGTCCTGCGTGCCATGGACACAACTTCGGCCGTTCAGCAGAAAAGTCCGAAAGAGTGGCCAGAGGTTATGTATCAAGACATACTCTATTCTTCAAGTTGCCCTATGACTGTCTGGCAACGGGAGAGAGAGATGGCAAAGGTCTGGCACACATGATTGACAGCTTGTTAGTGTCCTCCAGCCGGGAACATTCGCACCACTGATGCCTGTGGCGGTGGCGGAGGATTTCTCTCTTGTATGTGTCTTTCTCGTCCTTTGTTATTATTTCTTCACACCTCTGTGCTTCCGAAGTTGGACGGAGGCATTTTGAATGGGGCATGATGCGATACAGAGAGGCACACACTAAAAAGACAGTAAATGTAGGCACTCATATTCTCATAGCCCTCATGCGCGCACACAGACACACACACACACACACACATACACACACACACACACACACACACACACACACACACACACACACACACACACACACACACACACACACACACACACACACACACACACACACACAAACATTCAAACATGCACATATATGCTGACATGTTAATGTCTGGTACGAACGTATATAGGGAGCAACTGTCACTGAAAGTCAACAAAAAGACATAAAAACTAGAACACTGAAACAGTAAAGGTACAAATCCACCAAATGGATCATTTTGTGCTTTATAATACGGTGTGTTGTTTTGCATCAGATCAACAACCACTAAAATAGAGACTTCTCCGAACAGAATCCCCCTTTTATAACATCCCCGCTTCTGTAACTATATACCACATCATGAGTAACTAGGGTGCACACACTGTTGGCCCCTTTCACTTAATGAATTTGAGTAAGTTCGTCTCGAATCTTTTCATTAGGTGTAAATTTGAATGACAGAGTATGAGCAACTTCCACAATACAGTAAGGTCTAAACCACAATTTAGTGAGTATTGTTTTGTTACGTCAAGACTTTAATGAGGACATTATCACAATTTGGTTCACCTTTAAAAAAATGTATTCAGATTACACCTTATTACCATCACTGATATTAGTATGAATATCATATACTAATACTTGGTGCTGTAATTACTGGCATTATATAATGGATTTCATTTTCAACATTATTATTATTGCATGTTTTTATCCTCTTTTTACTGCTTGACTTAGTCCATGTTTCCAACATCACTCAGTGAGACACGTATGTGTGTGTGTGTGTGTGTGTGTGTGTGTGTGTGTCTGTGTGTGTGTGTCTGTGTGTGTGTGTGTGTGTGTGTGTGTGTGTGTTTAAATGTATATGTATGCATGAATGTCTTGTGTAGTCTAGTCGGGTTTGTCACTGCTCGGGGCTCCTTGCTGTGTGAGCGTATGCCAGTACTCCACTTTCTTCCCTTTGTTTTTGAGACACTCGAACCAGTGTCTGAGTCTCTGTCCGCTTGCATTGATGCCCAGCTCCACTCCACCTGAAACCAGAGGCGGAAAACAGAGAAGAAGAGTCAGGAGGTGAGGGTAGTGGGTGAGAAAGATGGGCGACGAAAGGAGAACTTTAGAGGAAGTCAGGAAAGAAATGACAAAAAGAAAGACCAGTAGTGGAAGAAACACTCAGATCCTTTACTTAACTAAAAGTATCAACACAATAATGTAAAAATACTCCATTACCAGTAAAAGTTCTAAAGAAAAATGTCTCTGTGACTGATAAATTATTATATATCACATTATTAAATTGTTAATACTGATGCATCAATGCACATGTAGCATTTTATTGTTGTAGCTGGTCAATGTGAACCTAGTTTTGACTACTTTTTACAGTACTACTACTACTACTATTTTACAGTGCAGTAGTTCAGCCAAGGGTTTAAAAGGGTCATAAGAGAAATCTGGAGGGATGTGAGATGATTAATAGGTAGAGAAGAAGAAAAAGCAAATTTTAATGTTTTTTATTTTTTGGACTTCTCTTTTTCAGCTAGTCGTTAGCTGTGTCTGTTTGCTGTTTGGTGCTAAGTCGGTAGCGTATAGTACAGTGGCTCTTTAGAGCTTTCTCGCAGCAACTCATAGGTGTCTGAAGTGTAACAAGGAGCCCCAAGTAAACACTGCAAGTACAGTACCTGAATAAAAGTACTTTCCTGCCACAACTGGTGGCATCATAAAATAGCAACAAATAAGAGGACAGACATTTTGTATTCCTTTTAAAATTCCATAATATGTAACTGAGCTAGGGAAATAATGTACATCAACATTCAGGCTAATAAAGATAATTATTTTTTGACTGGCAGATAGACATGGGAGCAAGGTAGGAAATAAACGGACACTCAAGACAAATTCCTCCAGGCAGAGAGAAAAAGAAACAGACAGGTAGCTGGGGAATTACAAGAAAGTGAGATTTAGATATGGTACATGGCAGCTGAATGTGATGGGTGGGGGGAATAAATATGCAGAGAAGCAGGAAATGACTCAGGTGAAAGTGAGTGGAGGTGATAGAGGCGCTGGTGGAGAGGCAGACTGGGAGACAGAGAGATGCAGGCAGTCATTGCACCGAGCTTATTGCAAAGCCATTTCCCTTGGTTGTGATTGCACAGTTAATGGAGCGTGACGTTTTAAACAAGGTATTTTGGCGATGCCGGCTCATCTGAGCTCGGGAGTGCGCACTGCCTGAGATGCTGCTGCTGGGAGGAGCCTTCAAGGGTTTCGTAGCCTGTATCCTCCTTCCCTTTCCTCTCCCACACGCAGACACATGACTTGGAGAGCAGGTCTAAACCTTCTGATAGAGTTTCAACAGGATAATCACACACAACACTTTGTCACCTCCGCCCCCACAACACTCCCACCACCTCCGGACAGAGATCGATGGAGTGTTCCCAGAGCCGGCTGGTTGCTAGTGACGAATGAACGAACAGCCATCCTGACACGTAATGGGGGACAGAAGAAGGATGAGGAACCGGAGCCGGATGAGATGACACAGACAAGGGTGAGGCTGATGCGCTGGTGAGCAGATGTTCACAAGCACTCGCACAGGTTTTATCCTGTTCTCTGTCTGCTTATTTTTACACAAAATCCTCCTTAAACATGTGCAGATAACACTTCGGATGAAACCATTTTGTTTGAAGCATACGAAACCCATTAAAAACCAGTACATTAGAAATTCTATTAACACAGCTTTGAATACAACCTGTTCAAATGAGTTGTCATTTTGGTGATCAGCACTGACAGCCCTAAAACACTTATAACTAAGACTTGTGACTTGTCCTGAAGGACCTGAGACTTGGATTGGAACCTCCTTTGACAAGACTTTTGACTCAAGACATTTGACATGGACTTGTCTCGTTTGACTTGAGACTTGACTTTTACCTGCCCCAAAACAAACATCGATCCAACTTTTTCTCTCTTGTCTGATACCAAATCCGATAACCCAACTCAGGCTGTCTTCCGAGTACCGATCCAACACCATTTCCATGCGGAAAGGCATGAATCTATTTACCTTACTGCATGGAACCGATTAGACATTTTTATGAAAGGTAACATGAGGCCAGGGATTGCTGTACCACTTGAAACTGAGGCAGCGGCCTAATGTGACTAAATGAATGTACGTAACTTATGGCTGAATCATTGAATTTTATAACAACATTGACGAAATAATTGTATTTAACATGGCCGATACCTGATCTGCTTATTAAGATCAATATCGGTGTTGATACTGATCTGGTGTATTGGATTGGCTCATCCTCACTTACACATCCTCAGACTTCACTTGCACCAAAAGCCTTAAAAACGGGTACTATCTATAGTGTCTCTTTCTTTAGCAGTTGTATTATGTTTTCTGTGAGGTTTAACAGTTTTCCTGTAATATGACATTAGACATTGTAAATGTAAAACACAACATGGCAAACTCAAAACCAGAGGTTTAGATTTAGTTCAGGGTGAAGATGAAATTTCCCATCTCTTCTCGTCTATCGATTGCTCCCTCGAGTCATCCACTTGATTTATTGCCTGTGTTTCTTGTGTATTTTTGCCCTCCCGTTTTTTCTCTCATTGTTCAGTTTTCTCCTCAATGTATCTCTGAAATCTCACCTTTTACCATTTGGCATCCTCTATATCTTCTGCTAAGCCTATTAGTCTGCTTGTTATTGCTCTCACGCTTACACTAGTGCAGTGTCATTGTGTTCCCTCGGCTTCTTTATCAACTCGTTTTCTCCATTCTTCTTTGTCTCAGTGTCATTTTTCTCCCAGCCTCAATTAACATAAGTCGTAAGGTGCTGTAACTGAACCTGTAATGATAATGGTCAAGAGAATGACTGTTATCTGCAGCTCTACGTTAGACTGATGGCCATCCGCCCAGCAGGGCTAATAACTCACTGGGCTTATCTAAACACCGGGTGTTTTCCACCAACCCTCCCACCCTGCCGCTGTCTCTCACACACATGTGAGCACGCACACAGTAGACAGAGTAAAACGCTTTGATCTGAAGGTCTTCAAGCTCACAGGGCGGTAATCCATTCTCAATGTGCATCCCCACTAGTTCCCCACTCCCTAAGCTCCCGTTGCCGTGATATACAAACCAGGCCGTGCCAAAGCTGTTTAGCAGTCTGATGAAGCAGCAGGGATCTGATGTGCCAAGACCATGAGGGATGGGGATCCAAACATTTCCTTTTTGCACACCATAAAACTCTCCTTTGCCCGCTTAATTGTTCTCTTTATGCCTCATGATTACCCCTCATCTCGCTGCATTTGTTTTTTTTTTTTTTTTTTTTACTCCTCTGTCCGCCCACGCTTGGCCTTGTTTTTATGTTTTCCGCAATTGCATCGCTTTCATTCAAACACTCCTATGCAGTCATCTACTTTGGTGGTACTGCTGCTGTCCTCCCCGCCACACCACAGTTTCTCTCAGCCTACCTATGAAGTCGTTGCTCATTCCCAAGTCGTAGTCCCACACTGAGATCTCCAGGGTTTTCTTTGCCAGCTGGTCCAGGGGTACTTCATATGAAAACTCCTGTGCAGGTGGCGCACACAAGAGCATATTTATATCAATGATTCATAAACACAGGAGTTGAAAGGAACTGAATTTGTAATCTAGTTCATTTTTTAGTAGAAATATGCAGATTCATGCTGAGAACACATTCCAGGAAATGTCAAATTTGAAGTACTTCTAAAAAGGTATTAAAATTTGACTGCTCTACATGACAGAAAGTCATGTGGAGCTCAGTTGAGAAATGAATTCCTCATCGTTCTTCAGTCCCCCACTCCAAGTTTATTGTGGTTATTTGCGTAGCAAGAGACATGTTTACCTCATTGAATTCAGGGTTGAGAGTCTTTTTCTTCACTGAAGTCTTGTACTTGGACTTTTTCCCCATATCTGGCTGCAAGATGCTGAGAAAGACAGAAAAGAGAGAGCAAAAGCTAAAGAAGACATAAAATTATCAGGACCTTGTACACTCTTCAAGTTTTCTCCAACCTCAGGACAACACATAGCTTAAACTTATACGAGTAGATTGACATTTTGGTAAATAGGCTCATTCGCTATTTACGAGAGTGGTAACAATCTTCTCAGATTGTTACCACTCATGTCTTTCCTGCATTAAAAATGTAACTTCAGCCAGCAGCAATTAGCTTATCTTAGCATAAAGACTGGGAACGGTGGAAAGTGCTCACGTTATGCTTTGGTTTTTTTCACAAATTAACAAATGAGAAATATTGTGTTACTCAGAGAGCTTTAGAGGTGTTCGTAGGTGTTACCTTGACACAAAAGTAAGGCTACTTGTTTCCCCCTGTTTCAAGCTTTTGTGCCAAGCTAAGCTAAGCAAAAAGACTACTGCTGGCTGTAGGTTCATATCTATCCTGCAGACATGAGAAGGGTATCAGTCTCCTGATCTAAGTCTCTGCAAGAAAGTAAACAAGTGTATTTCCCAAAATGTCAAACTATTTCTGTGGTTCCAGTCTGGTTGTAGCCTATTGATATGCGTCTGTAAAGAAATGGAGCAAATGCTAAGCAAGGACAACTGTAAAAACAAGGTTTGTAAAATGGAGATCCTCAAATACATTTTATCGTTCAAAGTGGGTCAGAACATTCATTATTTCTGAGATCCAAGTATTCAATCCATGAATTTATTATCTTTTGCCCTGCTGTGACAGTAGCCCTCGCTGAATGGCAGAAACAAAGGGAGACAGAAAGTTTGCAAAATCTTTTGTTGAGATAATTGTGACCCAGAAGTCCTTTGTACAAAGGCGGGGACAGTGAGCTAGTGAAACAGAAAGAGAAAGAGAAAGAGAGGGAGAGACAGCAGACCACAGCAAGATCACAATCATGCCTAGGATGGAGGAGTCCACGCTCCAGCAAAGAGGCAACAGAAGGATTGCTAAGGGGCAATGGGAGTCATCATCAGCATAAATTCCAAGTCAAGATGTTCAGGTAGTGAGATATCTCACTGCTCCACTCGCCCCCCCCCCTCAGTGACAAATCCTGGCCTGACAGCTGATGCAGGAGATGGGCTTGGGGCTGTTGCTGCAGAGCCGGAATCAGAGCAAGAGAAGGATGGAGGGATGGAGGTGGAATAGGAATGGGAGGAGGAGGAGGAATTGATAGAAAGCAAGGTGGGGGCAGAAAGACTCGAGTTTGCTCTCAGAGGTAAAAGTGTCATTATTCGTGATATGAAATGATCTGCCAAAGTTGTAGTTACCAGAGACAATTATGACTTCAGTCCTTCTTTTTGTTTTCAGCTAAAAAAAACAAAACCCAAAAACTCACACCGTTATAACTTATAATCAATCTTAACCAGCATTCAACAGAGGAGCCTCTAGCTCAGAGTTTACCTGATGTTTACAGCCTTATTTGGTATCCTACAATAGTGGTTAGGGGGCAGGAGAGACACTGCGTACCGTAGGTGCCAGGATGCCAGGAGAGGGAAGATAAATCTGAGGGATCACAAGTTCACTGAATGGACTTTTCTCAAATTTTAGCTGTTTTTTTTTAGTTGCAGGCCATAAAAACCAAAACAATGAGCTGAAAGATTCTAAAATACTCTGCAGAGCTTAGGGAAACTGCGAAAACTATCTCCAAGTTGGCTCAACACATTATTCTGAGGAAGCTTCTAGGGAACTGATGGTCCAGTTTTGCACATCAGATATGGACAGTGGTGCTAACTCTCTCTGTCACCGTTATGTTTTGCTCAATAACTGCTGAACTAAATGCATAGGGGAGAAAATAGATAAGACTGCATCTGAAACTCTAAACTAAGAGAGGATTCACAGCCTTTGTCTCTGCTCTTTGAGAAAGAACATACATTTCTTTTAAAACTGATCATATTGAAAGAAGAATCCACAAGTTATAAACTAACTGAATACCCATTAAAACCCAGATTACAACTCATGCATTGTTACCAAACAATGTCTTGTCAACAGTCACAGGCTCAGTTTGGTGTTTACTGCATTTTAAAAGGTCATTCTCTCCGTAAGCGAATCAGCATTTATCCTCCAAAATACCTGGTGCTTATACAACAGTCTGCCTGTCTTCACAAAAAGAGAAAAAAGAAAAGGTAAACTGGAAGAAAAGAAGGAATGAATTGAGAGAGTCATTCAAACAAAGCCTCTATTTGACCAGCAACATGTGAGAGTGTGAGGTGAAAGCCCGGGGGATATCTCAGTCTGATCTGTGCCAAATCCCATTTTGCATACGGCTCCAAGGCAGCTCAGAAAGGGGAGTTCCAATTTCCAGAATAACAATTCATCATTTGACAGCAACATTCATAACAATGATGGCATAAATAAAAGCATATTCTGTACAGCAGCAACCACACTATGCTTGAATCACCGTAGAAAATTCAATGTGAAGAATAACTCATAAAATGGGAGGCTGGTCCACAGAGATATGAGAGGATTATCCCCTCAGTTTTTTGTTAGCGGTTCCCTTAAAAAGTAGGTTGTTCACTGCAGAATACAGTAAACTAACCATACATTTCTGTCCTGTATTCTTCTGCCATTTTAGCTCTGTGTCACCAGCTTCCACTGACTGATAAGGTTCACGGGGACTCACAGCTGTTGTTCTCTAATAATCATGATGGTGTTTAAATGCCGTTCATGAGACAAAGTGTTTTTCTCATATGGAGCAATATGAGCAAGCAAGGACCACTCATGTTGAGAATGACATACAAGGTATGGAAAACATAACAGTAACACCCACATGTACACATAATATGATGAAATCTGATGCAGCAACACCACTGCAGCCTCCAAATTAACACCTACATGCTAGATTATTAGATTCGAAATGGTAGTGTTATTGCAGGGCTTGCTGTATGTGGTAGACATGCGTTGCATGTGTTAATGAACTGTGCTGTCGTTACATAACTAGACTTCGTTACAGTAGCTGACTTGTACATTACATAACTCTTAACTTTTGAGTCTTTTCAATCAGATTTTTCCAGTTCACTTTTTGATCTTATTTGTATTTATGATGCGTTTCCTTTCTTTCTTCCTTTTTCTATTCTTTTAAATGATAGGTTCAGATTCAGTCTATCTTACTGTAATACAATAATCACATTGAAAGAGTTATTGGTCACTGTAATCATTCCTCGTGTTCATACTAGTTATGAAGCACTCTCTTCCAAGCTTGACTACCCTGTAAAAGATCTACAGTCCTCGTTCTTTGTAAAATGCATTTCAAAGTTCAGCCAAAGCTAATGTGAGGCGTAAGCACTCAGAGTTGGACAAATTGAGTAGGTATCTTCTGACATTACAGTGCTTTTAGTGGGAGATTCACTCTCTGTGTTACAATCCCTTCACTGCAGTGGAGTTTCCCTGCTGAATTTCATACTAAAACGACAGTACTTTAGGAAGATATCCACTTGGTTTCACTAACTATTAATTCTGAGGCCTCATATTAACTTCAGCTAAACTTTAGGATCACCTAAAAGCCAATATGGAGAATGATTACAGTGACCAATAACTCTTTCAATATACAGTAGATATGAGCATGTCAGAAATGTGTTCAGCTAGACTTGGGAAAAAAGGAACCTATCCTTTAATCAGTTTGTTTTTCTATTGTTTGTTTAAACTTGGGAGGGGAAGTCCACTGTGTAAGGCTTTGGCTTTCTGATTGGATATCTCTACATTTTGGGAAATATGCTTTTTTGCTGAGAGGTAGATAAGAAAATGAGTGGGGTTAGGCAGATTTTGTTGCCTTCAGACAGAGCAAGGATAACTGTTTGCCCATGATTTCAGTCTCCATGCTGCGCTAAGCTAACTGGCTGCAGGCTGTAGCTTCACGTTTACTGCACAGACATGAGAGTGTTATCCATCTTCTCATCTAACTCTCAGCAACGAAAATAAGCATATTTCCCAAAATGTCAAATTATTCCTTTTATGCTGTTTTTTATATGTGCAAATGAAATGAAATGAAGTATCAAGTCCTGTAACAGGACAGTGTTGAACAAAACCTGAAAAAATAACAACAGCGGTAACACTCAATATTCTACATCATATCTATCAAGTGGCACATAACATATTTTTCACCTTTCATTGGTCTTTGCCCAAAATACCCCTTTATGACATAAGAGCCTCATCGCATAGCCACATGACAATTTGACAATTCTCTAACCGGTTGGATCATGAAGGTTTGATATCTAAAACCATCCTGACAGCAAGTTCATCTTAGGGAGAAGCAAAGAGAGGAACAACAGCATCCCTGTAAATGAGAAAAAGAAACAGCAAAAACGCTGAGAAGCGGCAGGGAGAGATGAGCTAGAGGGAGCTGGAGATAAAAACAGTCACAAAACAAAAGAAGTAATGACACAGATGTGCAAAAATTAAAAAAAAAAAATGTGAGAGAGAAGACGAGTGACAACTGGAAAAGAAGAGCTAAAAATATGCCTGCTGCAGAGAAGAGTTATGATTCTCACTTCACACAAGTGTTCAGAGGAAAAGAGAGAGAGAGAACTGTAAAGGATGGCAGTGTGCTTGGTCAGCAGGAAATATCTGACATGTTTTGCACTTTTTCTGCCTTCACATGTCTTTTTTCCTGACAGAATATACGGTATATATATATATATATATATATATATATATACACATTTTACATAATATGTGAAAAGCAGGGGAGAAAGGGAGAAATGTGGGCCCTTCTGAAGGATGTCAACTCTCCTTTAAAATGCTAACTTGTACTTTTAATGGGAGACAAATTAGTTCAGAGATAATTTTGACCTTGTGTCACTTGAATGGCTTCAAAAGGCTGATTGAGAGTCAGAGAGAGAAAAGACCAATTTGAAAAGCCTTCTGGACAAATGCAGGGACACACACACACACACACACACACACACACACACACACACACACACACACACACACACACACACACACAGACGCACACACACACACACACACACACACACACACACACACACACACACACACACACACAGACGCACACACACACTCACACACACACACACACACACACACACACACACACACACACACACACACACACACACACACACACACACACACACACACACAGCATGGATAAAGAACGAATGGGATCAAGAACAGCTTTAGTTACAGATTCCTAAAGAGGATTGCTAGTGTTACAGCTGTGGGCCATCACCAAACTGACAGTGAAGTAAGTTAGAAACTTGCAAAGCAAATTAATTCTTATGTCGACTTAAATGCTCAGGATACTCTAGAGATGTAATTCACCTGTGCCAGCAATACTTTCACCGACATTTTTTTTTTTTTTTTTTATGGTTACCTTCACTAAAACTTCAGAGCTTTAATTAGCTTAGATCTATGGCGGAAACCACTAAGGGTGCATGAAAAAAGCTACACATTCTCTGCAGACCATCCACTGAACTGAGTTATACAAGGCTCTTTGTGATAGATACAGAGAGTCGCTGGTACAAAAAAACTGAAGAGAACAAAAGGAAACTCTGGCAGACAGGCACATGAAAAATCCAAATAACTAAAGTGCCAGAAACAAGAATGAGATCAGAGCAGTGGCTTAAACAAACCATGCAAACCAAAGGAGTGTGGATAAAAGAGAAACAGCCAGCGCAAGGATGCAGAACAAACACGACAAAAGCGAATAAAATGCAACAAATGTGGTAAGGAAAAAAGAGTGAAATATGTTGCATTTTCCAGAGTACTCAAAAACACTGTGCATCATAATAGGCTGATAAAGCACAAGGCGTCACTTTTAAAACAAATCAATACCTCGGAGAGAAAAAAGAAAAAAGATCCGCAAGTGTTTCTGAGAGACAGAAAGACAGAACTTTCTTTCCTTTTTACATGACACCAGCTTCCTCCTTGCTTTTTATTTCTCTCATCTCTCTCTTCAGAAGACCTTCGAAATCCCAATACTGTATTGAATTGAACTGTATTGGAAAGTTTTGCCCACTTGTACAACCTACTGAAAACATCAGATCAAAATGTCTGTAATTCTAGCAAGTACCAATGGACAAGTACAAAGTACTGAAAAAAAAACAGTGTGGGTCATCCATTCCTTTATGTAATTCTATATAAACTTCACATATAAACCAAATATAAACTTCTCTACAACTCTAGGCAGAGAAGGGGGTTAAAGGTAACTGTAGGGTGCATAGATCACAAAGTAGATGGCATGCACACATCCAAAATCTCAAACAATGTGTCACGCAACTCTGTGTGTCAAACAAGCCGACTGGCTATTTTAACGTCCTTTCAGGAGGCTAGTTTCTGACAAGAAAGAGAAGAAATACATGGAAGGATAAATGTGAACATGGTGTGAGTGTGTGTGAAAAATGGAAGAAAACAGCCAAACGAATATCTCTGAATGACACCAGTGCACATTCGCTCAAGTGCCATCGGCAGAAGCATGTTCCAGCTGTAAACCCACATTAAGCATTCAAAGGGTCAGAAGGATATTCGGGTTAATCCATCTATTTTCTGCATCTTTTACCATCATTCTCATTCCATAAACTAACATCGTCTTGGTCAAACGTTAAAGGGGTCAAAACCAAGTCAGACTGTATCCCAATCAAAGTATTTTGCATCTACTGAAGAAAATAAAAACTACTTCAGAGCTTTTAAAACTTCCTTTATTATCAGTTTCAGCAGCCTGGTGCTCTTTCTCCCTCGAAGCCTCCCACTGTTGGAGGTGGCGTTGATTACAGGATTGGTTGTCCTGTGTGGGAGCTCTCCCTCCCTGCACTGTTGGTATTTAAGTGCAGCAGGCAGATCGGAGTTTGAGATGTGCGGGGCAGGTCTTGTCTGTAATCACCCATGCCTTACAGGCAGGCTTGCTCAGGTGAATGGTGTTGGACACTATGCCTCTCCCTGGTTCTGTTTTAGACTTTGAAGAGACCTGCACTGGCTGAGAAAAGTAACAGTTTCACCGAGCAGTACAGTATGATCAGGAAAGAGAGTCCGTATCCACCTCCTTCCTGCAGCGTGATTGGTGGTGTCGCGACCATTGTGTGATTGTATCTCCCGGATTGCAGTAATGCTGTTGGCATTACATGCAGCTGGCCTATCATAACCCTTCCTTGTGTCTTAGAGATTGCCGCAGAATCATCCTACTTCAGCTCAAAAAGGCTGTTTAGAGTTGTTTTTGCTGATCTGCTTGTTGTTTGTTGTACTGTACAATCCTGAGTTACCGTTCCTGTCCCTAGTTCCTGGAATGTGGCTCGTAGACGTGTGTTTCTTACTGTAAGTTTGTAAGTGTTGCGCTATGCAGATGTCAGAGCAAGGCATCTGGCTACAACCCCTCAAGCCTGTCGGTTGGTTAAATGGCAAAGCATGAGTGAAACAGTCCAAAGATTACACACTGTCACTTCAATTGTGTCCACATTTGTAAATAGTGTATTCACAATGGACAACAGACCAAATTAAGTATGCTCATAAAGTCAGTAAGCAGACTAAAAAATGTTAAAAACATTTTTTAGCTTGCTATTTAATGTACACTATTGTCCCGCAATGCAATAAACAAAGGAAATGAGCAAGCTACAGAAAATTGGAAAAAGTCGTGGGTAAACAGCTCCAAAAACACCCTAGAAGAAAAATTTTAACACAATATAATATTTTCCATAGATATATAAATTACTTGATCCAGGGTCTTTTAATAATTATTGAGCTCCCTTCCTCTGGAACAACCTCCTTGCTGACACCAGACTGTCGGACCCTGTTGAGGCATTTAAATCCAAAATCTTTATGTCTTATGTGTTTAACTTTCAGTTTGTGAATCAATTTTTGATCACTTCTGGCCTTGTACCTTTAACCATTCTCCTGCCGGTGGGTCGGTCTCAGTCTCAATTAATCCATCAAACCTAGTATGTACAGTATAGTCTGTGTTGTCCTGCCGACGAGATTTCTGAAAACCACTGCGACTCTCTAACCCTCAAGCACACCAACGTTCAGGCTCTGTGCCTATCTTGCTCACTCTCTCTCCCCTTGTCTCTCTTTGTCTCTCTATCCCAAATGTCCTCCTCTCTGTCCTCTCTTTTGACTCAGGCTCTCCTGGGGTCCTGGGACCTCTCTCCCTCTCCTGGCCTCATCCCATTTGTTTTGGATCCGGATCTTTGTCCTCCCGGAGTCCCAGCCTCCTCCTTGTGTCTCTTTCCCTCTGTATATTTGTTTCCTTCTCCTAGACGTGTGAATGATGTTCTTGGTTTTGCCTCTATGTTTGTGTATTCTGTCCTCTGTCCAGGATCTTCCGGGGATAGAGGAGGTCATGTGGCTCAGGTCCTATCTGTTGGTGGCACCTGGACGTTGCTCGATGTCCTCCCAGATATGAACGAATGGTTGGGATATGACAACCATATAACCTGTACTGAGTAGGAGTGTTGGGTCCATCCTGACTGGCCAAACAAGTACGAGCGATTCGGAAGAGGAGGAGGTGGATGGATGGGTTGACCAAACACTGGGCTTTAACACTGGAGACCGCTGCTTGTTTCGTGTTTCAAACTGACAGTCAGCATTGTTTCTTTTAACCCTGACCACGATTTTTCTGTAACCTTAACAGTGTGTTTTTTATTGTAACCGTGGTGACAAAGGTCCTCTACCCTTAATGAAGTGCTTATTTTTACCCAAACCATGATCTTTCTCTAAACCTAACCAAACCTTTACCACATTATCTTTGGCATTTCTCCTGCCACTGCAGGGGCACTAATTCAGGAAATGCTCTTATGGTTCGTAACAGAGGGTAGGGAAAAACGTCCTACATGGTTGTTTAGGTTTGGAAGACTTGTTGGGTGGGACTCAAGGTTTTCTGTGGTTTTCTGTATTACACAATATGTGCAGAGTGGGAGCTGTGGAATCACAGTAAAGGATTCCTAAATTAAAGCCACTGTGGGATTAGGTAAACACCTAACGGCTTTCCAGAGTTAGATGCCAAAATATACTAGAGATGTTGGCAACATGTTATCTGCAAAGTTCAACTGGATATTCCATAGCATGGAAGCTAGTGGTTAAGATATGGTTAATGTTAAGATCTCTTGGTGATAATTACAAAGATTGTGATCATGATTAAATAAGAAAAGAACTGACTGCTGTCATGAAACGAGACATCACACTGGTGAACCCAACATGCTCACCTCCACACCCTAAATAATCACTGTACTATAAGAACATCACACCACTTCCTAGATGCATATGAGCATAATTTGTAGAATACCAGGTTCGCTCATGAATATCTGACGTGACTTACATTTTGACGAAGGGGTCAGAATAGCCGTTGGAGTCCATGGCGGCCAGATGGGCACAGCGTATGATACCAACCAGCAGGCAGCCCTTCTCTGTGTTATAGCACAGTGACACCAGGATGCGGCCCCGCTGGGGACACAAAAAACAACACTGTCAGACACAGCACCTGTTTTTACCCTGACGTTTCCCTCTTCAATGAATGCATGCAGTGGGGAATCCTACAGCAGGGTCAATCAAGATTCTCAAAATACTTTTCACTCATAGAAACAAAAATAAAATAAAGACTAGATGAAAATGGAATTAAAGTAATGACTGCAAAAAAAATTAGTCGGGATTTTTGCAATCTAGGATATTGTGTGTGTTCTCAGGGGCAACAGGAGTATTGAAATTAAAGCTTGTAATTAAAAGCCTTATCTGAGTCTGGCAAAATGACACTGCTCCCTTCTCCTTTTAATATCCAGGTTGAACCGTAAACTGAGTCCAATCAGAGACCAAAAGCTATTAGTCCCTGTCTCTAAAATCATGAAGAGAAATTGGATAACAACCACCGGAGGAGAAAAACACTGGACTAGCAGCACTGGTGTGAATTACAAACTGTTACTGTGATGTGGTCATGTGGTCTTCACACTGGTCTATCAATGTTAATGCCGCAGACATATATACTGACTGAAACCCCTAATTAAAACTTTTTCTTTTTCTTTTGTGATGGTGGAAATAGAGGATAGATTAGAATTGCTGAAAAGATAGGAAAATGAATTAGACATAGGATAGCAATGGGAAATTACAGCGGGACATGTTTTGATTGAAAAAGGCAATAATAAGATTGGTGATGATAAAGCTGATGATAGTATTACCTCCTCCTCTGCCACAAGCGCTCCCTGCTCCACCGTTTGATTGTTAGTTTCTTTATTCTGAAACGAGAGAGAGAGAGAGAGAGAGAGACATCATGGTTATATCATACAGAGCGTCCAGGTTAATATCTATAACACAGTTTAATGCAGTATATGAAATTGTTGCCTGATAGACCCCAGGCAAACAGGCACAATGGAAATAGGAAACATCTTGATATATATGAAACCAATTCGGTATGTACATGAACAGTCCATGTGCAGTATTACTTACACACACACAGACACACAAGTTGACCTTGGTCGCTTTTGGGACATTACATGGACTTACATTCATTTCCTAGGGACTTACCTTAACCCCAACCATAACCACTACTTGTGTAAACCTCACCCTTAACCTAACCTTAACCACTGACCCAAAAATCTGCTTTTTTTCCAACTGGGGACAAGGACATCTGTCAAGCCGGCTCCAATTAAAATGTAACTTCACCCCGAGCTCTGAACCTAACTCCACCTACTCCATAATTCTTTAAAAAATGGTAAAAAGTGGGCAAAAGGCTGTGAGACAGTGTGGGGGGCGTGGATGTGTGAGGCAGGAGTTGCTAAGTGACCACAAGGCACCTATGCTAGAGGGCTCTTACAAGGTGGAGGTCTTTTCCACTCCAGAATCCCCTGAAGCAGACATTAGTGTAGTAGAGGACCATGGAGGTCCTGTGCCGTATAGATTCGAGCCATTGGCTCCAGCCCCAGTAATGTCTGAAGCCGGAGCTCTTGGAGCAGAGCATGTAGTTAGAATAGCAATCTCGTGAAAATGCCGATTGCAAATGTACACAGCAGTGTGTGGCTCTCGAGGGACCTGCTGAAGGGAGAGAATGCAGCAATGGTGCTTCCACAGCCGTCAAAAGCACAAATCGAACCAGTCACCAAAACTGAAAAATACTAAGTAGAGAGTTAGCAAAAAAAATAGTGTAAACTCCTGTGAATGATGAGTCTCAATGAATATATATATTTGAAAATGAACACATTTCACGGACTCCTCCTCAGTTGCTGGGGGAGGTTGGCCGCCCACCTCTGATTAGAGGGCGTAATATTCTTTTTTAAAAACAAATTTCATGACCCAAGATATGTCTACATATGTCTAGATATGTCCCAAAGGGCTGACTCTATGTCAGCATTGGCCTTGCAAGGTTCAGGATGATTTAAAACAGCAGATGGCGTGTTGAGCCATTTTAGACCCACGAAATTCTGAATCTTATGACTTTGTTAAGAAACGTCAACGTCACCACCAGCATTTATGTGTATTATCACAGAACAGTCATATCTCTAGGTTTATGGCTCAAAAAAAATATTCAAGTGTGAAGTATTTCTCTTACTGATCTTTAGTCTGAAATTTGTTACCAAAAAGTAGCCTATGACACACACACACACACACACACACACACACACACACACACACACACACACACACACACACACACACACACACACACACACACACACACACACACTATGTACATACCTGTGCAATTCTCTCCAGGCCCATATTGTAGCGTTTGCTTTCGCCCTCTTTCAGTTTCTTCAGAGCCACTCTCACCTCTCCGATGAATTCATTTCGTCCGAGCCTGTCCATGTCGCATACACACAGCCTTTATACACAAAAAAGACACACAAAAATAGGCAACAAGGGAACAGAAGAGAAGCAGGTGAGTCAGTGTAAAGTTACAGATGAACCCTGGTACTGCTTTGCCGTGCTCATTATTGAGAAGCAAGTGTAGACTGTGCCAAATATATCCAAAGTACATCTGAACAATCATTCAACTCCACCATCTGCAACACAAGATGAGTTCCCAGTGACTTCATGAGCAGCCTCATGAATGATGAGAATTTGTATGATTGCTGAGGGGTTTGGGAGGATTTCAGTCACTTCCTTCTTGGCTGTTGCTCCATCAGGCACTACTTTGTCACAATTGAAACATGTAAGAGGAAAGAGATCATTTGAAGCAGGTAATCAGTTTTCCTTTTGCACTTCCCTGAGATGAAAGCTCAAACTGATTGCATGTTGTACGCAGTTAGAAGAAATTAAAAGGACTGCTGGCAAGTATGTGTTGTTTCAAGCATCTTTTGAGCCTTCAGTGTGTTAGGAATGAGTTTGAAGATGTACTGTGATTCTCAAAGTTCTGTTTTATATGAATTATTAATTATACAGACTAATCCCCCGGGATATGTATGTGTTGTGCTCTGTAGCGAAGCCACTGTTAAGGCAAAATTGGCAGTGGCCCGTCCAACAGATGAAGGTAGCCTGCATGAATATAGAAGTTAATTCGTCTCAAAATGCTAGCATGGAATTGGCCATCACTCTGGATGTGTGAGATAAAATTAAACAAAACCTTTAAATTCTGTGGATAAACCGAAGTACTGGACAAATCAGACCGGATTATGGTGCCAGATTAAATGTCAGGGGATGTCATCAAAGTTCACAAAGACCATAAATGTCTGTAGCAAATCGCACGGTAATCCCTCCAGCAGTTGTCAAGACATTTTAGTCTAAATTACAAATGTCCACCTGCTGGTTTTGCAAAAGGAAAAATCAGTGCATCACCAAAGTCATTAGGATTTATCCTCTAGGGAGCATATATATCTGTACAAAATTTAATGGTACCCCATCTGACAGCTGTTGACATATCTCAGTCTGGACCAAAGCGGTGGACCAACCGGCCAACTGCCATTCCCATCCCTACAGCCACAATGCTAGCATTGCTAAAAAATCACATATAACAACATAATGTACCATATATTATTACATTACCATATATCAATGTACCACATAATACTGTTTTTGGTTTTGTTGTTTGTTTGCTTTCCAAAGTTGAAATGTATTGTTGGAACGTCTGATAAGAGCCACAGCCCAGAAAGTGCGGTTTTGGTGAGTTGCAGTGAGAAGATGTTTAGCTGTTGATTAAAACTAAATTTCATTGAAAAATTTAGATTTTTTTAAATCTTACAACTTTTATTTTAATGGCATTTCGGTAACTATAGTTTCAACAGGTAAAAAGTTCTACAGGGTCCCCTGGTCATATGAGTAGGCAAGAGAGGTTAAATCGTTAAATCCTTCACGTACATGAAGTATTATGGAGTGGGATTTCACTGCAGTAATGATGACTTGATTACTTCCACCTCCAACCCGGCCCAGTCCGCAACAATTGTCTCTTTTCTACTTTGTATCTGGCTTTAGTTGCACAGTCAATTTAAAAAGAAACAACTAAATCGATATCTTCCTCTATACTGCTGCAGTTAAATTATTTCTTCCACAGAGAGCACTTGGTGATGGTGGTGTTTGATGGAAGGTGAATATTCAATCAGCCACAGTAGAGTCTTAATAGCCCATCACCTGCTACAAAATTCCCTCTGTGCTTGAATATTCCCAGGTGGACTGTTGTTGCTCTTGATTTCTTCCTTGCTCATCACTCTCTATTCTCGACCTCCTTCTGTCTCTCTCTCTCTCTCTCTCTCTCTCTCTCTCTCTCTCTCTCTTACAGAGACACACACACACGCACACACACACACACACACACACACACACACACACACACACACACACACACACACACACACACACACCTTCTCCCTCTTCCTGTTCTCTTCCTGTCCCTCTGACATTTGGACATTTGACATGCTGGTTTCTGCTTTTTAGTCATAACTGATGAGTATCTCTATTAGATGCTTCAGAATAACTCTGACTCATGACCACGGCTTTCAGGTGATTTATGTCTCTTTGCTCTTTCATACATCTACGGTGAGGGAGATGTAGACTGAGGTGAAAATGTGTCACCAGTTCCGCCCAGACTTTTGGCTTCTTCTGTGCAAATGCTCCATCCGTTTTCTCGCACCCTCTCCCACAATTTTCCGGCTCTAGAATTCCTCTAAAAATCCAACAGATGCTCATGGAATCAGTTCAACCAGTAGTGCCAAATTTAGTGTGGCATCGCTGACAAAATCTGCCTCATGAGTTACATTAGATTACCAGGGTGTTTTAGCAAGTCTGCTTGATGTCTGTACTTGTGAAAGTATCTATTTAATGTTCTCAAACAAGTAGGAAGAGTGTAAAAAAAAAAAAAAGACTTTGATGACAGCAAGGACGGCCTTTGCTGTGGTATTTTTGAAAGGATCATTTGCATGAAATATGGACCTCACTTGCATTTAAAACTCTATATATACTTAATGAATCCCCACTAGCCTGCCATTGATTTGTTATGCCATTTTGCTTTTAATTCCACATTAAAGGACTTTGTGTGATTAAAGGCTTAACTCTCTGTTTTCTATTTTTGGGCATTACTTCATGTTCCCTAATATTAATTGAACTGTTTTAGTCAATGTAAATAATGATGTATGTTATGCCAGATACAATGTTTAGGATTTTAATATTGTGAAGATTAATTCCATGGCTATTTAAAATCATACTCTGCGTTGATTTTTTGGGGGGAAATCCCAGCAATACATTTTCTTAAAATACATTTTTAGAGATGCAGATCTAATTTCAATATCAGACCATATTTTCAGAAAATCAAAAAAGAACTAATTATCTTATTGCAAAATGAAGAGTCTGCGGCCATGCTAGCAGCTCTTTGAGGCTATACTTAGATACAGTGGTGCTTTGAACTAAATGCTGACATCAGCATGCTAACATGCTCACAATGACAATGCTAACATGCCAGCGTTTACCAGGTATAATGTTTACCGTGTTCATTTTACCATGTTAGCATGCTAACATTTCCTGATTAGCGCTAATCACCCAGAGTTCAGCAGAGGCTGATGATGATGGCATTAGTTATGCAGATATTTGGACATAAACCAATGTTAACACAGAATGGTTATCAGTGAGGTTATCACCAAAGTCATTAGGATTCATCCGCTGGGGATCATAAATGTCTGTACCAAAATTCATGACAATCCAATGTTGAGATTTTTAGGACTGGAATAAATTGGTAGACCAACCAACTGACATTGCCCACTGACATAACACAGTGCTGCAAGCATGGCTAAGAGTAAACCACCACAACTAAAAATATCATTCTCACCCCAACATCTAACACTTAATCAAAGCTTTTTTTTGTTTGTTTTTGTTTGTTTTCCTGACCATATCAGTACCCGACTGTACATCCACCTGGAGTTTCCAGTAGCAAATCTCAGCCTCACCCTCCATTCAATATCGAATCAAGCCCTAGATTTGTCCCTATCTCCCCACAGCCGAGGACAGTGTGGGTCTATTATAAAGCCTGACAGAGGGATGGAGAGATAGAGGAAAGAAATTGAGCGGAGAGAGCCTAGACCTGGCACTGACATCATGTCGGTAGTCCTTTAACACACACACACACACACACACACACACACACACACACACACACACACACACACACACACACACACACACACACACACACACACACACACACACACACACACACACACACACATACACTTGATACCAACTTCTCATCACAACACCTCCACATTTTGCATCTGTCCTCTTTTAACTGGCAGCTTTTTTAGTGATAAACAAGAAGTCTTGAGACAGTATGAGATTCTCCCCCAAGGTATGCGTTCATGTAAAATTCACCTCAATTATTTGTGCATTAGAAGGCACCAAAAAGGGTTGTGTCATTAAAATGAGGGAAAGGACTGGGCCATCACATTATTACTGTCACTGCTTCCTAAATCATTTGAAACTTGCCCAAAGGCAGAGGCAGACTGCAGCAACTGATAGAGAAATTTAAACCTAATCTCAAAATCTTGTCTGCTTCACTGCAATAAAAAGACTTCAGAGGAACTCAAGCTGTCTGATATTCACACTTCAGAGGAGCCTGATAAATCTACTTGTTCCCAGTGCAGATTTTTGTGTTTCAGGTATTTTCCAGAAGTTATTGACAGCTCACAAAATCAGTCTTGAAACAAGCTGACTTTTATGGGAGATAAGTAAAAAGTTGCTTTCAAATGCCTCTAAGACAGTTATGATTTTAAGATTTAATAACAGACTAAACAACTTGTCGTAATGGAGATTTTAGCAGTGTTTTGCAATTCGGTTTACGTTTAACTCCAGACCTTAGTACCTCAGGCTGTCTTGCTGCACCAATTAAAGGATTAGCCGGTATGTGGCCAACCGTGAAGTCTGGATTGAGGACATTAGTTATTAGTTTACTCAGCTGGTTCATTCTTAATAACAGACTGGACCTCCAGTGGCCCTTAGAGATAAAGACTGCACACTGAGGAATAGAATTGTTGAATACATAATATTTAAAAAATGAAAGCTGTTACATCTTTTTTTTTTCTTGAAGCCATTTCATAGCCAGCCTCTATTTAGCCATCCCTTTTCTATTTAAGTGCATTTTACCTCAGCATGATGGCTTTATATAATCATTGCAAATGCAAATGAGTGAGTGAAAGGCAAAATATATAAACAAATGCACAAAAGCACGCTTCTCCCTCCACTTTGCACACTACATGGCTCTTTTTAAGTTTATCCTTTAGCACACAGAGAGGCGAATGGACTTGTCACCAAATAAATATTTAATGACTTAAAGGTTTTTGGCTGCATTCCAGCTTTATCACAATCTCTGACCTAGGCTGAGGTGCCAAACGGAAAGAAACTCCTTAAATGCATCTGAATGAAAGTTCAGTGCTCAGAAATGTTCTTTCTTTTTACAATTAAAAAACCGACATTGGTTTGGTCTGACCACAGTATGGCCCAATTTAACGATAAACTTTGCACTGTCCAGGCCTTCAGGCAGGTCTACAGAGAGGCTGAGTCTGGTCAGTGTCCTCATGCTAAGCAGTGCACGGAGCACAGGGATCAAAGAGTACAGCATCCCCTCCTCTGCGTCCTGCTGGGACGTGCGGAGCGGGGTGCCGCAGGGCACAACCCACTGAGTAAACATTTCTCCAGGGATCCTTCTGCGTTTCTCCATATTCTGACTGCTCGCTGCTTTCTTCGGACTAATGAGAGCAAAGTCTGTCTATTGGCTGAGGTATTGTGCTGGCGCCTGAACACATCCAGAGAGAGTTTGAGGAGATTTTCTTCCTTCTCTATCCCCTTCTGTTGGTCCCCCCCCCCCCCCGTCAGACAGTGTTTCATACACTCCCGCTCGTTTGCTGTGTCACATATTTCTCACTGTCCTCATTCTTTCGTATTTTGGCTCCCCTTTGAGTAAACTCCTCCCCATTGCTCATGATTTTTTCTCAGTTTAATTCATTTATAAATGAATTATCTCATTCATCACTTTATCCATCTCACTACTCTCTCTGAGCCAATTCTCCATCTCCCTCTCCCTTCTCTGTCACTTGATATCACTCACTCTTTTCCTACTGCTCTCTTTTGTTGATCTTGGCAGCCACCTCTGTCTTTCTCTTCATCTCTTGCTTGACACTGGTCACACTCCTCCTCCTCCTCCTCTGCCTCATTTTGGCTGCCCAGCACCCCCCTGCTGGTTTGTGTCTGTGGGCTACGTCCTTGAAGAGGTCAGCTGGGTTTTTCTCTAGTTTGAGGGGTCTCTCCTCAAGCTGCTGTTTGTGTGTATCAGTGTGTGTGTTTGTGTGTGTGTGTGTGTGTGTGTGTATGTATGCCTGTGTGTGTGTGTGTGTGTGTGTGTGTGTGTGTGTGTGTGTGTGTGTGTGTGTGTGTGTGTGTGTGTGTGTGTGTGTGTGTGTTTGCGGAGAGAGAGTAAATGTTATTTCTGAATGTGTGCATTTGTAATAGCTCAAGGACATGTTTTGTTGTATGCATATATGTGTGTGTGTGTGTGTGTGTGTGTGTGTGTGTGTGTGTGTGTATGTGTATTTTCTCTATATGCAGAGGGGGGCCATGCATGTTTTTTCCTACCAGTGATTGCCCTTGACATACACATAAGAGGATAAGCACACACCTAACTGCCTACATTTTGTGTGTGTGTGTGTGTGTGTGCATCTGTTTGCGTGCGTTTGTATTCTTGTTTCCGCAGGATAAACAATGCCATCCAACCCTATTATGAATCTGATGAGCAAACTGACACTGATTGTACGCAGCGCACAAGTTCACAAACAAAACACGTGCAAAATGCCATCTCTGAATCAACTTACACATGCAGGATGACACAAGTGCGTCAGACTTTTTGGGCCAAGATGGCGACGCTCGACCTCAATCGCTCCATATGGAGAGCACTGTGGGGAGGAGGGGGCGGACACTCACTGCACGGCCATCACCTGAGCAGTTACCACAGCGACAGCAAGTGGAACAGTTGGCTTGCGTTGGCTGGCGTCGCCTGGCTGCGATAATGAACTACCTGGAAAAGCCAATTGGGAAGCATGGACGGCTGCTGGTAGTCCACTGGAGGATTGGAAGTGTGAATCTTCATCCTTCGCATAATAAACTGGTCACTTGGCTGTCTGGGGAATAGTGCTAATCCTTGGCCAGAGAGAAATTCACAGCTGAGCACCTACCTGAGCGTTTTGGTGGTCATGTCAGCTGCTGTGATGCCATGGTACACCAGCGTTTCGTTCCACACTGGGTTCAGCGTATTCTTCAGGGTTTTTGTGCGTAGCTTGTTTGCCTGAGGAGGAAAAGAATGGAGAGGGAAGGATCAAAAGAAGAAAAGAAAGAGCGAGGAATGTTAAAAGGTTGAGGGCGCAGACTCCTCAGATCAGACTGAGAGAATAAAAGATCAGGAAAAGGAAGCAAGAACGGGGGACAGTAAAAGATCAAGTGAGAAGGGGTGGGAGAAAAAGCGTGGGGCAGCATCATTTATCTCTGCCCCTCAGGAAATCGCAGACATCTGCTGCCTACTTTGTAGAGGAGTATGAGAGGACGGGAAGCTTCCCTCGCCTCACCTATCCGTCTGTCTCCTCCCTACCATGATAACACAGTGCATTAGCACCAGCCAGACCACCAAAACAAGCACTGTGTCTCAAACGCAACACAGCAGCTAATTAAACTGCACAACACAATCAGCATGAAATATTAAAGCTTTCCAGGAGAGGAAATGCCCATGAGCCCCTAACTGCTGCAACATGCATAAATAAAGTTTGCAGCCACTTGCTGCTTCATTTCCCTCAGTTGCCTTCAGAATGTGTTCATCCTATTTTAAGTTTTTATTTCAGTTTTTCTTTTGTATTTATTTTATGTTTATAAACACTTTAAAAATAATTGCTCCCAATAAAGATTATTTTTTACCAACTCCCAAGATACATAAGTTCCAGCACACAAATCTCGCAAAGCCGAACCTCTGGCTCAGCTGAGGAAGTTAAATATGGGTTTATAAGACCTTGTGGAGCGAATGGCAGAATTACTTGGCTGTTCTTAGCTGCAGGAGTGGCTATCACTGGTGGAAAGTGGTGGAAAGTATTTACTTAAGCAGTGTAGGTAGAATTTTGATTCGCTGTGCTCTACTTGATAGTTTCAAATTTATGCCACTTTATTTTTACTTCTACTTCATGACATTTCAGAGACAAATATTGTACATTTTACTCTGCGTAAATGTACAATGTTTACTCGACAGCTGTAGTTGCTAGTTATTTTGCGGATTCAGAACTGAGAACTCTATAATGAAAATATGAAACGCAGTGCAGTGAGACCTACATCATAAGGCTGGTGTAACTGTACATTTTTCTTAATGTCATGAAAATAAAAATATAATAAAGCCAAAACCAACAATGAGCAGGAACAAGCGTTGTCTGTGTAGCCAAAGCTTGACATAGCTTTTTCCTATGTGCCATAGACCTCCACTGTTATTCAAAAAATTATTTAAAACGCATCAATGAGTCACACCACTGCACTGGCTGACATGATCCTTCTTGATGGTGAACATGGGCACTGTAGTTTATTTTAAGTCAGCTACACATACGGTACACTGTCCTGGAGCCATAAAATATTCGCTGGGCCACTAAATGTGTATCAAGTCACATCTGAAAATAGTCTATGAATAGTAAATTCACTCCTCCTAAAAACTAAATCGCCCTTTTCTTTTCTTTTCCTTTTTTTTTTTTTTTTAATGAAACTATGTATGAGGAAGGAAGTAGGAACAAATTGGCTCAGGGCTGGGAGCCACAGACAGGCTGAGGAAGTCTGAAATTACTGAGAGGCAGACTAACACGTTGTTGTTTTTGGTCTTTTCATGGGAATTGTTGACAACAGGAACAATATGGAATATGCCACTATCTTTTAAAACACCCAACAATATGCAAAGTGGGTACAAATATGACTACTTCAAAATGCTGCAAACATGCTCATGCATCAGTGATAATCATTAAATAATACATTATACAGTAATATAACACTGACATTCTGCATGCATAATAAGTACTTTTAATTTTTTCTAATAATACCTCCATACTTTTACTTTAAGTAGTTTTACATTGTGGTGTTGCTACTTTTATTTAAGTAAGGGGTCTCCCACCAATGGTGGTGATGCAACATTATACTGTATGTTATAATCTGAATATCCAGCTGGTAGAGAAAGCGTGTAGCCTATTTTGTAACGTACCCCTGCTCATGTCTGAAGCTTCACTGATAGAACGCTTCATCTCTCTCGCTTTCTCTCTTTTCCTTTCTGCCACAGTCAGCCTCTTGCTACAGCGCCTCAGGGCCAGATGCTGAGCTCTCCCTTCCATCTTCTCTCTCTTGGTCTGTTTTTGTCCCTACATCCCACTGTTCTGTCGGTGCTGCCTCCCTTCTCTACCTCCCTTTCCTCCCATCACTGTCCCCTTTTTAATTCTCTATTTTCTACTGGAAACTTTTGGCTTATCTAAGAGTCAGCCCTCCAGAGCTCGCCCGATGAACGGGGCAAGTGTTTTCGATTCATGCCATTTGTTTGATTCATTAATGTGCAGGAGGAGCCCTGCGCAGGCAGAGTCACGACTCGCCGTGGTGTTGCACAACTGTATGTCTGCCAGCACAACTCAAGAGAACAACTACTTCACAAATAATCATCCCTCCTTATTGACTGAATTGGGTTGGTTTTCTGAGCACACATCTTAACACATGCTCCATCTACAAACATTTAAAACTTCAGTTCCTTCTTCCTGCCCTCTGTCACTCCCTGCCTCAATTTTCCCTCTACACCAATGCTTTTGCATCGGTTTTTCTAAATGTTTTATCTCTAGCCCTGCATCTGTCCGTCACACTCTCCCTCCTTTCTCTCCCCTTCATACTCCCTCTCTCAGTCCCTACTTCCCAGAGCTATGAGTGAATTTTCCATGCAAATCGATTGGGAATGGACAGAGGAAAATACCAGTGACCACCACAGAGGCACCAAGAACTATGGTGTTTGTGCATGTCTGTGTGTGAGAAAGAGAGAGTGCAGCGATAGAGAAGGAGGGAGGGAAGAAGGGAGCATCTCTGTGTGACTGTGACTAAAGCCTTAGCATGTGTCTGCATATACGCAAGGTCATGCACCGCATGTGTTGCAGCGTGTGTTTGACACTGCAAGACAGCATGCTTGACTGTATGCCGGTTAAGGAGCATGTGCTAGAGGATGTAAGAGTGAGAAGGGAGGAAAATGTATGGGACCGAGGGGACACGCGCCTCTGGTCTCAGTATTTTGCCGACTCAATTCTCTGCAGAAACTGAAACCTTTTGTGTTCTGGATTATTCACGGCAACGCTCGCATGCTGAGTCTGAATGTGGACAAGAGTAGGTGTGTGAGTGTGCGCCTGTCATTCGCACTTCTTCGTGAGCACACGCCCACTTTTCAAGTGACGTGGCCCCCGTCTGGTGGGTATTTAACAAACGGCGGTTCATGGGTACTTTCCTACTCATTGACGCTCTCTCTGTGCCACCCCCTCCAGCCCCCACCGCCAACCCTGTCCCCCCGTCAACACTCTCCTGTTGACGTGAGCCGTGTAACAATCCTCCCTGTTTCCATGACAACCACCTGCTGCTGTCCTCCCCTCATCTGTCTCTCCCTCCCTCCCTCCCTCTCTCTCTCTCTCTCTCTCTCTCTCCCCCCTTTCCTCCCTCTCTCCATCCTCCCTGCTCTCCGTACACTGTTGGTATTTCAAGGTCAAAGAGGGTCACAGCCAGATAGTGAGATAGAGACAGAGATAGGGGTGGGAAGTGGGGAAAGGAGAGTGATAACAATGGGAGAGCAGATAGACAGGGGAAGGCTGGAGGACAAAAATCCCCCAGACGTTGTTATTGTTAGCACCTTAGACCTCAAACAGTAGCCTCATTCAACCTATCTTGGCTAAGCGTCCTGTCCGCACTTATCACAACCTCATTTGGTGTCAACGTTGAGCCAAAATGGCCAACGACAGGTTGCATTCTGGGGGGGTTTGCTGTTGTGGCGAGCCTTATCTTCCCTGCTGCTTGAGCTGAAAACAAGACAAGAGCGGCGCAGCAGACCAGAACCTGTTCGTGCTCGATAAAGCGGAGTATTGGACGAGCCACATTAAGCAGTAACCAACCGAAATGCTCCCTGCTCAACGGCTTGAAACGACACACCAAATTAGCCCGCTGCCATGTCATGTTTTTTGCAAGAGCGTTTTGACCTTTTCATGGTGTCTGATAAACAAGAATTGACAAAGGGAGACTTTTATTTACAAAAAGTAAATCATTGTTTTATATTTAAATAATGTATGATAATGTACGATTACCACCAGTTTCTGTGTGATGAGGGACTTCATGAGGGAGTGTCAGTGTCTGGGACGGCCCAGTGTGGTAGCGTGTTACGTTAATTGCCACTGAAGTAAGGTTGGAGCAGTGACCTTGCTAGCCCCGGGGAGAAGATGAAGCTTGACGTATGGATCAGCCAGCCCATTGGAGTCCATGGCTTTCAGTCCCTGTGGACACAAGCAGACGCACGCGCGCACACACGCGCACACAAACACACACACACACACACACACAAACACACTGTAGTGTCAAAGGTGACGTCATCATGCCCTCAAACACTTCACACAACTGACAGGGTCAGAAAAAGACAGTGAATATGACAGATCTCCTCTACTGTAGTTACATCTCAATAGTGCTTCTGGGTGTTTCTTTCCATGCCACTATTTTCTATCCTCCTCAACTCCTTTGTGTTGTCCTCAAGGGAAATGTTCAGTGAGATTTACATAATTAACATCATGTAACAGTACACAATATGTAATACAAGGCCCGTGTCCTTGTACGATGGCCACACCAAATTTGTCTGCCACAGCCATGGAGCAACATAATCCAACATTTCGTGGTGCCGTGAGATGATTTTGTCTTGAATTGACAAGCTGCCGTGGGAGTGTGGCAAACGTCATTTTACAAAGGTTGAGAGGAAGCAGTCTGACGTCTTGGCAAACGTAAAAGCGTTACAGGAGAATCGTTTATATGTAGTCTTCAAGGAGGATTATGCAACCACACACACACACACACACACACACACGCACGCACACACACACACACACACACACACACACACACACACACACACACACACACACACACACACACACACACACACACACACACACACACACACACACACACACACACACACACACACACACACACAGACACACAGAGGTCACTTTATATGAAGGAGATGTGGAAACTGTGTGTACCTTTGCCTTGTGAATAGTACAATGAAGACAGTTGTTCTCCTGATCAAAGAGCAGGCTGAACTCCAACGTTCCCAGGTAGGCTGAAAACAATACAAACCATGGCAATTACTGCCAGTAAAGGGACAGACACACTCAGTCACACATACACGCTCATAAAGCTCTGAGTCATATTTGGAGCAGATGGCGTCTTAAAAACATGACACTGCCTAATATGAATTGATCTGTTTTGTTTGAGTCCCACTATTGTAATGTTGTCTAATAAATCATTGGAGCCGCTGTCTCACGTGAAGTGAGAGTCACAAACACTTTTGGAAAAATGCTTGAATCTACAATTACTCCGAGATCATATGTTGTGCATATGACTATCCACTCCAAAGTTCCACAGTTGCCACTGTTGTTTTTCTGCCGTATCGCGTTATAGTTTTCACATGAATAAACATACACACACAAGCCAAACACACAATACTGAACAACTTTACTACCACAAAACTTTGTTCACTCCACACAGAACTCACTGTCATCATCATCAGAGTCAAACACCTCCTCCCTGTCTCCATCGTTGTCCCCCCTCCTCTCCCCATCCTTGTATCCCCCACCCGTCTCCCCGTTGAAAGTCTCCTCTTTCAGGATCTTCTTCTCCCTTGGAGGCGGAGGCGTGCAGGGGTAGTCGTGGAAACGGGGGAAGAAGTCTGATATCTGTGGGATGGGGAGGATGGGGCCTGGGCACACGTTGATGGCAAAGTGCTCCTGCATAGAGATCTTGACCGGCGAGGGAGGGGGCGGAGCGGTGCAGTGGGGCGTTGCCGAGGGGGAGGAGGAGGATGAGGAAGTGGTGGAGGTGGAGGACGGGGGGATGGCCAGGTGAGAAGTGGAGGGGGGCGGTGGGGGTTTGGAGACGCTCATGTGGACTGCTGAACGAGACTGCGGGGTGAGAATGAAAGGGTGAGGCGGAGAGAAAAGGAAAGACCGAAAATAACAGCTCATAGCAGAGGGGAGGAACAGGAGGCTCAGAACGAGAAGAGAAAAACAAAACAACAGCCATTTCCTCCGCCTCCTCTGAGTTTCCAACTTTCCAATTTCTATGAGTTTTAGAGCAGCAGCAGCAGCGGGGGTCAACATTTGCAATACGTTGAAATTCACAACACATCAGAAACATCCTGGAGAAAACCAAAAAACTGCTTCTCTTTTCACCCGTTGATGCAATCCTCACCTCTCAAAAGCCGAAATAGAATTTTCCAGAACCTTCTGGCACTTCAAGTGTGACTCACACAATGTGTCAGTACAGCACGTCTGTGCTCTGAATGAATATTCAAATGTAGTGCTGTAAATTATTATGTGTATCTGCGCTTAACTCAAATCCTTCCCTTATCTCTTTCACTTCTCTCTCTCTCTCTCTCTCTCGCCTGAAAGTCCCCTGAACAATATTTACATAATACTATCTCAAGCCTTTCTTAGTCCTTAGCATATTTGTCACTAAATGGAGCGTAATAACTGCTACCAAACTCCAACCTCGTTAAGCCAAATGGTATCATTTCCTCTTTTCCTCGCAGTGATTAAGAGAGATACTGAAGACGTGTTTTCTCTCATGCGCTCCCACTGTGCTGCTGTGTCTTTACTATTTCAAGGACTGGTTTGATCCGAATGCTCACAGACACGAACCTCAAACTGGGATGTGACAATGGTCCCTTTGTTTACTGGTGCTGGCCCAGATTAAACTGTCAAAAGCAATCACTTAATCTTAATGCTCAATATGTGTGAGAACTATAACAAAGATCTTGGTAATAAAAAGCCGATATAGTCTATACTTAAAAAATATACAAAACAACAAATCCACTTATATGAACAAGTACTCTTAAATGTGACATTACTGAATCACCACTGCAAACACTGCTACAAAGTCAGGTCATTTGAGGATGCGCGTCATCCCCCTATATAATGCATATGTCCATCATGCCGCTGCTGATTAGTGTCATCTTGTGACCTCTGTGCCTTTATGTCTGTGGAGTCAGTCTGTGTTTGGCAAATGTAGTCGTGATTTTCGAGACTATTTCCCCCAAATTTTAACAATATTTCTCTTTTAGTTTTTCGACTGATGCAAATAATCAGCCTATTCGGAGCTCTGTTGTTTGTCTTGTGTTGCTTTGAAAAACATATCAAAGTGTTGACTCCAGGGATACAAATACCAATTATCATATTAATCAGTGGTAAATCTGTGTATGATTTTTTTCAGTGTTTTAATTAATGTGTAAAATGTCAGAAAATTGTGAAAAATGTGTGGCACAAGCTCCGTAGCGCCCAAGCTGATACCTTAAAATTGCTTGTTTTGACTGGCTGACTGTCTAAAATCCAAAGATACGGATGTAAAATGAAAGTAAGTGGAGAAATGCAGCAGATCTTCAAATTTGAGAAGCTGGAATAAGAGAATGATTAGCATTTTGCTTGATAAATGACTCAAACAATTAACTGTTGTCAAAAGTGTTGCAAACACATTTTTTTGTCAGTTGACTAGTTGATACCCTAGCTAAGTCTTGGGGTTATTTTACAGCACTGAAGCCAGTATGATCTCCCTTTGCAATACCGTAATTTTGGATAAGTTGTGTCGAAAGCTATGTTATAAGATGTGCTTAAATGATCTTGTGTGTCGTCCTGTGTGTGTTGCCGTATGCAGCATGCATGTTGCCAATAGAGCAGACTCTCCCTTTAAATTGAGAATGTCTCAGTTGTATTGGAACCCAAAATCAGCAGCCGATCAAAACGGGTACTAATGTGATTCCTCAGTGTAGGCAAATACTCAAAATACTACTAAGATTTTGCTTTCCTTTGGTTCTATTCCATATTGCTATAACTCACCTTTAGTGCATCATAAAATACTGACTCTCTCTTTCTTACACACACTCACACACGCTTATATACTCAGGCAATCTTTCATATACTAACAATTTAGCCAATATAACATCCACATCCAAACAGAACAAGACTTAACTCAGTTGGAAACTTGCATTTAATAGAGCACATCCAACAGACTCTCTGTCACACATACACACACACACACGCACACACGCACGCACACACACACACACGTATACACACACGTGCGTTCAGACCCTACACACAGATAAAGATCCAAACTGCCCGTTCCCATCTTCAATACCTACACTCATTCAGTCGCTCATACTGCTCTTATGTAACAACAGCCAAATTCACTGCTTGGTTACCCACATACAAAAGATCAATTGCAGCTGCATGTTGCTTACAAACTCATTTGCTCTCACCCCTCTTACATACAGAGACACACACATGCAAGCACATTCGCGCGTACACAGACACAGACACACACACACACACACACACACACACGCACACACACACTGACCTGACAAATGCACAAATCTAGCCATCCACAAATACGTGCCCAGGGACAGTCTTCATCTGTGCCAGCACTCCATCTCGCCTGCTCTCACATCCTCTGTCTCTCACACACTGAGGAGCATGCAGACCAGCTTTGAGTCAATATATCCCTCTGTACTCTCTCCCTCTCCCTCTCTCTCTTTCTCTCTCTGTCCCTGTTCATCGTTTGCTTTCCTCCTCTCCTCTCCTCTGTCCCTCCCTCTTTCCTTTCCCCTTTAGTTGTGACGTATCCGGTTAAAATCCCCGTCAGTCGTTCGCAGACTGTGCATGTAGTACTGTCACTCACTTTCTCAGCAGTGGTTAGATTTATGGAAACCTGAAGGAAAAGGGGTGTGAGCTTGTGTGTGTGTATGTGTGTGTTTTGGTGGTGGATGAGGTGTGTCTGGAGGGTGGAAAGAGAGAGAGCGAGAGAAAGTAACAGACAGACAAGCAGCTCAAGACAGAGAGACAGATGAAGTGACAAACCGATATCACATAGAGACACAGAAAAAAATAAAGCAACAAAAGCAAACACAATCACATAGAAAGGTAGAATATATATATATATATATATATATTTTAGATGGAGACGAAAATGGGTGTGAAAACAAAAGGAAATATTGCCCTGCGATCAATAAAAAAAAACTCCACTGGCTGAAGGACATAGAAAGGAAATGAAACTCAACGTGTTGACTGAACTGAACAAAATCCACTGCCAGCTATACAATCACCCTGCCAAATTACTTTGTGTTGGCTATGACTATGGCCAATATAAGCCAAGCATATGTGTGTGTGTTCTTCTGTTTTGTCTGTATGCGTCCAACTGTGGCAGCGCTAATGGTAACGGCTGACACCTGCCACAGTCGTAAGATGAATCAAAGACATCAGTACATCAGTAACAGAGGAACTGCGCAGGGTGACACAGAAGTAAATTACTGATGGAGACAAAAATGAATGTCTGAATGAGAAGAATGTGGAATGGATGTGTGGCTGCAAGTGTTTAAAAGCAAAATATTTAGTGTTTGAACTGATGCCATGTTTCAGAAGACACATTACTTCTTTTGGGGATCCCAACAGTAAATACAATGGATATGCATATGCTCCAGAGTATATCTGCAAATTCTTTTGGCGGTACTTTTTACACAGCATATCCCTCCGAAATCCCACATAAGTCAGCTTGGATTTCTGTTATTGCAGTTTTAAAACTTGGCTGGGGTCTAGCTGATCCCATACATAAGTAATGTCACAATGCAGGATAACATACTGTGCATTAATCTTGGTTACATACAAAATACAGTTAGTTAAATACAAAAATATGCAAGAGAAATACCAAAACTTTATGGTCGGTGGTATTTCACTTGCAATTTTTGTATCAACCAAGATTAATTGTAACTTGTAAACAGAATTTTTGAAGAAAATAATTATTGTATATGAATGTATATGAGGAAAATGGAAACAGTCTCAGACGCCAACCTGATGAAGGCAAGATAGTTGAAAAAATACACAGAATAAAACATGGAGAAGATTTAAATGAAAAAGGTGATGATTTTTTCATCATTATTGTTATTATTATTATTATTACTATTATATTACTACCACCACACATACAGATGTGTATTCTGTGGGACCCCAAACAATGAAAAAGGAAAAACAGTTTCGACAGAACACACAGTTAAGGGGCACAATTTGGAAAATTGTAAAGGAAAAATGTGAAAGGAGAGAAGAAAGTTGAAAAAAACCTCAGGGGATTAGAAATGGTTATATAAAAACTTTAAAAAAGAAAACTCTCTTGAGAAAGTGGGCTAAAAACACATTCCCTTTGTCAAGTATAGGAGGAGAGCTGCTTTGATCACAGCACATGGCAGAGAATATAAAAACCACGTAGCATTCAATGACGTAGTACTGGTTGGGAAAACGTCAGGGCATTGATTGATAGAAATGTAATTCTCCATGGTTGAAAAGTAACAGATGAGCAACAAGAAGCCTGGTCAATCAAATTAATGGTCAGCTGGAGGGAGTGGGGAGTAAATACATGTGGATGAATGTGCGCATCCATTTGTAAACGCTTTGATTTACTTTGGGCATCTCGTTACTATCAGCATTGCCTCATCAATATTGCCATAACAGACCATTACACTGTATATTCATTAATTTGCAAAAAGAACATGAGGGGTGAATGAGTTGAAATGACATAAATGAATACTTAGACTACTGATGCCAAACTATCTATCTATAAATAGGTGCTTTAGACATGGACCACATGCTTTAAGTGGCTTGAAATTAATGCAGAAGTGCTTCTGAAGTACATCTCTGATAAATTAATGGATGTCTGAGTTCTGGTCAGGTGGAAAAAAGGATGGCAGAGTCCTCTCACGGTCTTCCTGGTGTTTTTTTCTACAGAGATGCTCATGCCTTTAGTGAAAATGAAAAAGCACCTGCGCAACTGTGCATAGGTGAGCTCTTACTCCACCCACAGCTGGAGAGCTCTCAAAGCTGACCTGCCGACCACCGAACTCTCAGGCGCTCTCCATGTACCTGGGTCCCCAAGGAACACACTGTACTCTACCAGGAGGGTTCTTACAGAAGTCTCAACACGTTTAGGTCATGGGTGATTTACACTGAATTAGAGATTTCTGATGTACTTTTGTAGAATAGCGTAACCAAAAAAAAAGAGAAGAAAAATATTCTCGACTACCCTTATTTTTCCAGGGTCGTAGTTACCATTGAGGACGCTGAGGTCAGGTCTTTGGTATTCTTTCTGGGAATTCAGGGGTTTTTTGGCATCTTGGGGAATTCACATCCTGCAGTTAAAAACCTTACACACGGTGTGTATTTTTTTGTCTGACTGAGGGATGTTTACACTCTGCCAATGAAATAAATTAATAGATAGAGGAATCAGTATTTCTCCACCAGAATTTTAATATGTCAAGGGCTCATTTCACATGTCAGTAACTTTCTGCTAAAACTTTAGCTTAAAAGAACTATGTAATTTGGTTGGTTATTAAATTCCAGAGGACGTTTCTTAAAAGAAAATTTTATTTAATTAAAACGTAGAAAAGGACAAGTAAAAAGCTACCTCAGTACATAAAATAGGAAAAATACAAATAATTAAAACGTTTCAGAGGCTCTCTCTTTGGTGTTTGAAGAGTGAAGGTGGGGACCTTCATATTTCTAAAATCCTGGCTACAGTCCGATTAGGTCATGAAGATTCATTAGGGTTTCTCACTTGTTTGCTGCCTTTATGTTTGTTTGTTTTTTATCTAGGTTTTGAGACATCCATCTCTGAGATTTGTCTATGTGTGTGTGTGTGTTTGTGTGTGTGTGTGTGTGTGTGTTTGTGAGGCCAAACATTGGACTGAAAGTAGCACCTACAGAAACAAAAGAAGGAAATTAAAAAATTACAGGCACAGGCGTAATTGACACAGTTCTCCATTCACAGTTACACCAAACCGCATGGATTTGTTTGCTTCCACTGTGTCCAGGCCAGCTCAGAGGAAGAAAGGCAATCAATTGTGCTTGAAGACCGAAGTCTGGACAATGGTGCTGTAACATTAGGTAGCCTGTCAGATGGATATTTATCACAGTGTCATTGCCCACAAAAGTAAAGTATAGTCAGCAGCATCTGAGGAAAGAAAAGGATATGAGACTCAAACCAGAAGAGAGGAGTCTGGTGAAGAAGAAGTATATAAGGAGCTAGATACTCAAAAAATTATTTAGTGGTACGGCTTTGATTGAAAAAAAATATCTCAATGATAAATAAAAGTAAGTATATGACAAAAATAAAATGAATGACAAACCCAAAAATCCATCAGCCATACGTCCCTCAGCCTTTGTGTCAGCATGATTAAAGCCTCTACACCATGTATGTGCATAAAATAAATAATAAACATCTAGAATGAGAGAGAGGGAGACTTGTGAGAAGGAGGGAGAGGGTACCAGCCATTTGTGGAGGAACATTCATCCCGTCCTTCTGCAGGGCAAGATAATCTCCCCCCATTACTACAGCACAAAGCAGTGCAGTATTTCCATTAAGTGTACAACCACAACCTCCCTTGCCTCTCAGCCACCCATTAGCTCTGAGATTGAGAAAACCTCTATTTACATACTGTAGCACTGGCACATGCTGAATTTTTCCACATACGGGAAACTGCGTACTTCTTTTCCGATAAGGATCAAAGGAATTGCTCGCTATATCCTATACTCAGCCTTGAAAGTATGTGCGGACACATCTTGAATTCCTTGAGCTACTTCTCAGCTTTTTTTGTTTGCATATAGAGACCCTGTATGTTAAAGTTGAACTGAAACTAACAATGCAAATGCAGATATGGCCCCTGTGGCCACAAGTTATAATTGCCGGACGAAGGCACAATGAATTTTCCTTCATTTCCCCGTCTTCTCTTAAAGGTGCTATATATAAGTTTTCTCAAGCGCCGAACGTGGTTTCTTGCCGGGAGCGGTTGGTGGTTATAATGGTGGCTTGCCAAGAGCTCCAGCCATCACTACGTTTACAAGACAAGAGGTTGTAATACGCCCTCTGAACAGCGCCACTTCTTAAGGACAGACTTCGACGCCGCAGTAACTCAACATTGGAAAGTGACAAGACGGGCTGGCCAGACCAGGGCTGGCTAGTTAGCCTGCTAAATTCAGTAGGAGAAATGAAGTGATAGAAATAGGCGCAAAACAAGAGTTAACGTTGGCGTTGCTTACCACCTCTGGATACAGCTCTTGGCAAGTAAAGCAATGGAGTTTGATGCTGAACTCACAACATTTATTCTAGATGGGTGAGCAAACAGCTGTTAATGCTAATGTTCACTATGTAGCGTTAGCATAAAACCTACATATAGCCCCTTTAAGCAACCTGACCGAGAGCGAGAGGAATGAGACCAAAAGCAAGAAAAAAAATCAAAAAGGTACAGTGCATGTAGGTCTTCTATACTCTAATTTTATGATAAAACCATTCAAATGTTTATCTGTGACAGAGCGTAAGTTCAGCGTAGAAGCAGCATAAGGAGAGAATAGTCGTAAAGCCACTCAGACAGTAATGTCAGTTACACAGTACTATCGATTTAAACTTCAACGTTAAATAACATTTGCCACCATTAGTTTGGTCAAAGCAGACCAAGAAGAACTGTAGCAGCAAAAGTCTTGAGTGCATTGTGGGTGCGTTTTCTATTGCTTATGAATTCAACTTTTCATTTGTAAGAGGAAGAATTTCTTCTTTTAAAAGTTACATGGTCTCCCTTTAAGGGAAGTACTATGTAGGCATCTTATTGAGCACCGGCCATAGGATGTTTCCTGGTGAGGGCGAGATGTAAATTATGCTAATTTTACTTGAGAGTCTGACAAACTGAGTGACATCTGAAATCAGCGAAATTATTGTTAAGGTACAGTCATCCCATCTCAAAGCGACGTCAATCTCATGAAATGCATTGAATTTAACAGGCAGAGTGATGTTGGCGAGTGCATTATTTAAACAGGTGTCTAGTTGTTGGTTTTCCCGCAGGGTGGCAGTTGGTGTCACAGGTGTCGCTCGCACTCCACATCACTCTGCTTCGGGGGGGAATCATTGGCCGTGTTGGCAGAGAGCGCTGATCTGTCAAGGTGTATTATTCTTTTCACCACGCGTCACGTCCCCAACTTTAGCCCCGCATGGCTCCCGGGCCTCGCAGAAGAAGCAGCTCCCTCTGCCTTCCTTTCTGTCTCAGCTGTACCTCCCATTGCTGCTATCATCTACCACCAACGTCACCTTCCACTTTCACCTTTCCCTCATTTTATCAGCCTTTCTTCCAGTCTGTCTCTCTCCGAGGGCTGTTCTGACAAAGACAGATCCCATTAACCCTACCTGTGATTTGTCCTGAACTCTGACAAGCAGAAAAGAACAGATGTCGATTTTAAAAAAAATCTAAATTCATACAAAATGTTACTGAACAGGTTTTCATTTTTCTAATGTTTTGTGACAGGCCCGGCCAGCAATTAAAAAGTAAGACTGACCCCTGTCAAATAAAATGAGAGATTTTCAGAATGATATTCCCTCAAATGTGTTATTTCATATTGGGTTTATCTTGGAGAAAAAACACAATGGGTCCCTGCACAGTTTTGAGTCAGAAACATGCAACTGAATTTGAAGTGTTTATCGTCAGATTGCGCATTGCTCATAACCGTATTTCTTGTTTTATCTCTCATGAGATTGAATTACTGTCCTGCTGACGATCTCAAACCAGCCTGCTGTTCCAACTCTGAATCAAAGCTCAGCACTAACACAGCCACATTATTTGCCACTGACCCAATTAGATCCTTCATAGACCCTGTGATACTATTTTTTTTCTCTCCTCTTTCTCTCTTCCTTGTTCGCCCTTTCCTTATTTTTCCTGTGCTCCTTTTGATGACTGGCTTTTTCTTTTAGGACAAATGACAGCTCAGTGATTAATTGCTCGTGTGCTTTCATTCTTCTGTTTTCTGTCTTCTCATTTCTGTTTCTCACCCTGTAAAAAAAAAAAAAAAAAAAAAAAAAATCAGCATATTCCCATAAATAAAAAGGGGGGGAGAGGTTGAGGTGGACCGGAGATCGAGGGAGGGAAGTGTGGCCTAGAGGCAGGGCGGCGAGCATGTGTGAAGTTCAGGGGGGAATGGATGGAGAGTGAAGGGGAGAGACGAGCCAACTGCTCGAGATCAGGAGTGTGAAGGTGACTGCAGAGAGATAGAGATGGAATGAAAGTGAAATGCAAATGCTGAAGAGGAGGAAACAGACATATGAGGAGAGAGGATATGCAAAAATTCTTTAAAACAAAAAGCCTGAAACTGAGATGGTAAGATAAGAGCAAAAGGAGGCATCAATGAAAAATGCCTGAAAAACATGGAGAAATTGAAAGCACTGATGAATAAAAAGGTGGAATGTTGGTGGACGTCAGAACAATTTCCACAGCAAGAAATTAAATCCATGAAACAAACCAAACCAGATCCCCATGTCCTTTCATTATTTGAAGAAAGGGGGCCCCTCTATCAAACAATAAAATGAGCGTGAATGCAGTACATGGCAGGAGAGTGGACAGCAAAGTGGCAGATGGAGTGAAACGGGAACGTATTGAGATAGCAGTGATTGTAGCGAGGTGTGCAGCCAGTGCCCCGTGGCAGGACGTCATGCTGTGCTTAATGAAGCAACAGCGCAGGCAATTAGCTCCTGATACGACATTATCAGTCACCAATAAGTGAACACATCATTAACCATGAGACCCCTCCAGTAGCCTCTCTCTTAACGTCTCTCACTCATATATAAACAGCACATGCATGTGTTTCTACACACGGAGTACAACTTTTTTAATCTATCAACACAAAGCCAACAACGATTACAAACATTCACATATTATTCGCAACTGAGTTAAGTTGTTTTCTCAACCATGTTGTGTTGACAAATGCAATTGCTCAATCAATCATGTTCGCGGGCAACACTTTTTTGAGTCGGTGAAGGGCTTCATTTGTGTACTGCACCGGAGACACAGGAGCGTGGCTGGGGGGGGGATGGCGGACCTACAACGTGTAGCACTCTGACACCAGACAGCTTCGCATCCTGACTCCCGTCGGTGGTTTTGGTAAAATGTCAATGAACACGTTGCGTCTGAAGTCCCTGTGGACTTTTTCTGTACAGACCATGATCTTTCCCTAACCTTGAACAGAACCCTAAAAATGTCTAATAATGCTGTAGTCATTACGATGAGCAAATATTGTATTCCAAGATTAACATTTCCTCATTTCGTCAATAGAAAACAGAATCCGGTCAGCTTTACAATTCCTTCCAAACATATTTGCAGTTGCAAACGAAATTGGTAAATGGCTGCATTTACAAATACAATCAACAATTTGTCCCTCGTTCACCCATCCACACACACTGATAGAAGCGAGCCACAATGCAAGGTTTTGGTCTAACCACCAAGAGCAATTTGGGATTCAGTGTCTTGCCCAGGGACACTATGACAGGGGATCGAACCACCAACCCTGTGATTAGTAAGAACTCCACCTCCTGGACCACAACCGCCATCGAGCCATAGCGTTTTCATCTGTTCGATATTAGCTCATGATGACTAAAGCATGATTTAGCTTTCTTATGGTTCTACTTAGGCAACTCAAAGCACTTGGCTAATGTCAGGAAAAGATCGTGGTCTTGATTTAATACTGAAAAAGTCAGAAGTGACTTGAGGCCTGAAGCAAAACACATTTATTTTATTACTATTTGAGACATAAACACAGTGTTTTCCAAACCTTAACCAGAGTGTTTTTGTTGCCTAAAGCTAACCACACATGCAGGACTAAGGCTGTGTGTATCTTCAGTGTCAGACACTTCATATTCTGCCACGTTTCCCTCAAAACATCATTGGCAAAACAAATGAGTAGAATATATATATATCATTTCAGGATTGACAGAAAAAAATTGAAAACGTCCTTATAGCACTGCTTCTGCACAGCAAATGGCCTTACGAGCAGCATTTCCAAGATTTGGCTTCACGCTGGTAAAAACTGCACCACTGCCTCCAGCCAATCTAGGCCAAGCCAACTACAAAAGTTGATTTCCACTTCAGTCAACAATTCAAAGGTGTACACTCCATTGGGAGCTGACTGGTGCATGAAATGTGACAACATTATTGCATTCCCTTTTCTTTTTCTGTGAAGGTAAGGGGTGAAATAAGGTTCCACTCCTTCAATAAGAGCAAAGTGCTAAATAAAAGCTTTGGTTGGACACACTAAGCATATTTGAGCGTGGCGAGGGTCTGATCGCACAGGGGAATAGATTCCTCAACAGTTTCTCACTGCGGCACTACCCCGCTGGGCAAAGAACAGGGGAAGAAAGAGGGAGGAAATGTGAAAGAAACAGGGAGAAAAAGCATAAAAATGAGATTATGCTTTACCTGCGGTTTTTGTTTACTGATGAGCACAACAAAGTTTTTTGATCCACTCAGTGGACTATGATCTACCTGATTAAAATAAAATAAATAAATAAAAAATCTATGAAGGATTAAAATTGATCTATTGGTCATGCATCTGTAAAAATTACAGCATATTTTTATTATGAAATGACAAAGCACAAAAGATTTAGAAATGTTGCTTTTGTGTGCAGTTTAAAGCCAGGTGTGACATTTACGTGAGTGACGGGTCACCACTGCAGAGCAAAGGAAAATGCTAAAGAGGGGAACAACTGGGAGTTTGAATGGACAGTTACACACCTCTTTGGTGGCCAAAGTGACTGAGGTTTTGTTATGTATGTTACTTTTACTGTATGCAAAAGTCACGGATGTCCACACCGAAGCTTACGTGGACGACGTACAGTTGATACGATGGACTGCGACAAAGGAAAAGACAATGCTGTCCTTGTTAAACTTACGATGTCCTTGCAGCAAGAATAGTGAGCGTGTTTGGGACAAGTCAGCAGTCAATAAACACTGTAGCGTTCAATAGGAAATGGTCCCAGGGACCTGAAATCCCTCTAATTCCTTTGCCTGGCCTAAGGCAAGACACTATAGGTGAATAGGGTAAAAATTTTACCTAATAGATATTGCCATGGAACTTCTCCAGTTGATTACTTACATTTGAACAATTATTTTTTGTATTACATGTTTTCTGAAATTATATGTTTAAATATGCGGATTATGCATTATCTAATTAAATATGCACTAATATGCATGCATTTCCAGAACAGAAATCTGAACATTGGATACAGCCAGTTTCAAAACTCTTGTTTCATTTTGTTTACATATCACAGCCAAATGTTTTTACAAAGGGGAATTAGGACGTCTCTTTTCATCACTCCATAAATCAGAAAATACTGTCAACAGCCATGAAAAAAACATTTTCACCAGGTTTTTTTAAGAATAAAATGTTCTATAAATCAGGCTATTAATGATATATGAACAAGCCCCTCTGTAAAAACATTCAGAATATAGATAAGAATAAAACTGGAAAGTTTGGTGTATGTAACTGCTACTGAAGTGGAGATTTCTGGCTCAGTGTATGAGAAAACAGCCTTTGATGATATGTATCGTAATTGAAATTTACAGACGCAAATAGACAAGGTGTAGTAAAATAAACACTGAGATTTGTATTCTGGACGTTTGCTTTCCACTACTAAAGGAGACATGTTATGGAAGCAAAATAGCCCAAAATCTCTAAATTGACCAGTGCATGAATAAACGATGTTTTTGCCTGTAGTGTATCGCCACAAACCGCAGTCAGACAGTGAACTCTGTCAGTTAGGAAACGCTCTGTGATGGAAGGATGGAAAGTAGCAAGAGGAAAGGATCGTCACTCAAGCTATTTATATGTACAGCACGCACACACATACACACTTACGCGCCACTGCGGCGGCAGCTTTATAAAGCGTCCAAAGCTTAAACCTTAAAAAGTGAATCCACTGAAATTATACTGGCAACATTTAACACCCCATGCATCAGTGTAAGGACTTGTCACTTGTCACTTCAGGCGTGAATGGACATCTACATTTTTTCAGCTTTTAGTTAATCAACCTCTTGAACCCCTTTTTCACACCTACTGCTGTATATACAGTGTACTGTATACAGGCTTATTAGCATTTTCTGATATACATCATTTCTAGATGAGCATGCACATTTTGTAAGTTTCGTATTGTTGACACTTAAGTTCTGTTATCTTTGAGTTGCACTAATCTTATTTTCTCTCTTTTCAGTTACCTTGGTGGTGGTGGTGGTGGGGGGGGGGGGTTGTCTGGCCTCCACAATGCAAAAGATTAACTGATGGTATTAAATGCCTACACCTGGACCGTACACTATACCAAATCCCAGCCCCAGCAAGGGGGGTTCGGGGAGAGAGCCTTTTTGTTCGTGTATATTGCAGTAAATTTTGTAAGTTTGCTATTAGTTAGTTTTGTCTCTTAGTGTGTGAGTTTTTGTCCCTTAGTCTTTGTTGACCCTTTTTTAGGGGGGCAGCATTTCGTTAAAGTTCACTTTTGCTTTGTTCTTTCTCATTTTTGGTGGTGAACAAAAACACATCTTTTTTAATAATCTGAAACTAGCTCCAGTGTCTCGCTGCTTCCTCAGTTCCTCATGCAAGAACCAGTGGCACGGACAAGCGATTTAAGAGAATTTGTACTTTGAATTATGTCTTACATACGAAAAAAATTCTCGAGTGGTCCAGACCTGTCGTGTGAGTCACGAACAGGGGGAGAGCCTTTCTTCACAGGGGGAAAACACACTCATTTGACTTAATTAGGTGAATTATAGTGGCTTAAAATTAATTAATTTGGAGTTTAAATATGAAACCGAAATCAATTTAATTAAATAAAACATATCTCACAAAGCTGCAGCACTGCTCCAATGACACATCATTGGCAGATGTACTTTTAACATTTCCCAATTGTTTTGGGTCTAAAACTGACTCTGCTAGGTTTAAGTTTTTGTCTGCTGGCTTTCTGACAGCAGACTTGAAGCTCCGCAGTGTGAAACCTGTCTTATTACACTTGTGTGACATTTTTGTGAATGAAACTTTCGCACAAACAAAGCGGAACAGGCAGCCTCACTTGGCAGGTTTAGGGCTGTTGATCAAATCTCACGAACGAGCACCTCCGGGTGAACAGGCGGTGTTCATCTGTCTAAAATGAGCGATTCACAACGAGTTTGTGCAGTTAAGAGAGTTTGGTGACTTAGAATTGGAGCACTTGTACAAACAAGCCTCACAGAGAAAGAGAGAATTTTAGGGAAAGAGAATGAAAATCTTCTTGCATAGTTCAAACTGACTTTATTTATAAGTGGTGATCTCCCGGCTGCCAGTTTCTGTGTTACCTGGGTCCTGATGCGGCATTCCTCCAGCAGAAGAGAGAGCCCAGGCACTGACTATAACTCCAGACATGGTAACTGGTCGCAACCAACTCATCAGGATTTATAGGCGGAGCTCACAACCTAAGCTATAACTTAATGTGTGTTATTCATTTCCATCATCATCATCATCATCATCGTCTGGCCAGACAGGTGTAAATGGTTCCCCCTTTGTCTCTGTCAGTCAGTTATCTCACTCTGCTCATGCCTGTAGTGGAATTTCTGTCTTGGATCTATGAGAGAGCCATTACTTTGTCCTGTTAACTGTTCAGTGTGTTCCCATTCTAATCAAAGTGGTTCCTCTCTCATGGACTTTGAAATTTGCCGGCCCACACTGTAGAAAATTTGAAATATTGACAAGAATTTGAAGCAAACTTATGTGGGTTTGAGAGTGCTTGTCTGTAATGGGCCCATGAGTTGTTCAATAATGATTTTGCATCTTGAATCTGAAGTCACTCAAACCAAAATAGATTGAAATGAGACATAAATGAATCCAGCTGCCTCCACAACATGTCTGCAGTATGACAGTATCATTGCCCTTTTTGTTCTTGAGGACAGAGGCAGTCAGTTACATCTCTAATCCAGACTTATTTAGCTGGATAATCACCTTTCATTATATAATCCTCAGGATAGGTGAGGCTTCATACAGATACACCTCATTCGCGTCTGTCATCCAGGAAAAACAAGGAGAGCAATCTGATTAAACAGAATAAACACAGAGTAGAACCATCTATTTCTTGGGGGCTGGAGAAGGTAAGCTTGTGTATTTTGATGTACCAATGTTTTATAGTGACATGTCAACCTGTTTTTTTTCTGAAATATTTAATAATTCAGAACAACTGGAAGCAGCCGTGGTTCGTTTGTAGTGAATCTGGTTATCTGATGCACAAGCCAACAGATGGCCAGCCCACTGTTTGCATTTGTATTGGTTCAATGTTTCTTCCAACAATGCAATCAAATCAACAGACTTATTCAAACCAGCTCCACTGTGTGATTAGCAGGCTGCCTTCCAGAAATACAAGGAGGAGGAGGTTGTAATTAGACAAGAACTATACAAAGCAATAAGGAGATTTTCCCAAATGAACAGACAGGAAAAGATGTCTGTGAGTCTGAAAATATCTCATTCTCACCCTCTGTTCCTCCATATCTGCACCGATACCGAAGGCGACAGTCTCATTTCAGAGCCGTGACACGAAATCAGTGCTGAGGGGGTAGAGTGGGATGGGCTGGGGGAGGTGGATGAAGTGTTGGGGAGGTGTTAAGATAGGTGAGCATAAGATGCAGTGCCAGACCTGATTGCATTACTATCGGTTGTTTATGGATCAGACACAGGCTGGTTTGGCCCCCTGGGATCGATTGTCTTCCGACTGGACAGCCGAAGAATAGAAAGATAATACGAAAACAAAGAGGAAATAAAGGGGCAGTAGAAAGAAGGGTGGATCCTCATCCGAACTCATAGCCAGTCTGAGTGGAGCTATGTGTATTTATCAATCTATCTTTATCTATACCAGACCTCTGTAGCCCAAGGCTTGAGGCAACATTAGACAAACATTAATCCCTGACACAACTGCGGGCGCTTGACTTGCATTGTGGGTAATGTAAGCACCAGGTTTTGACATGTTAGGAGAATGCGGGCAATAAAAAAGATGACATCTCTGGTTCTCCTACATCGATTTTGGTTCTTTTACTTTTAAATGTCTATCATAAGTCCAACAATTTTATAGCAGTACAATGCTTAATCCGTTAACTACGTGGCCATTTCTAATACCTTTACATTTTTCTCTTAACTCATGATCTCTAAGGTGTTGACAAGACAGATCTCGAAGTATAAGCCAGGTTCTTTTCCACCAAAACAGAAACATTGTACTGGAATGAGTTTTTTTTTTAAGCAGAAGAAGAACTTGTTTAAATTCTGTGCAGGTGTGGGTGCAGCTTATTTGCTGTAAATTATCCTAACTCTTAAAGTCAAGTCGAACCAAATTTACATATTAACTCTGAGCAGTTCTGCAAAATATCATCAGAATATTGGCAGAATGCCCATATGTGAAGCTACAGCAACATCAGACATTTAAACGGCCACAACTCGGTGGCCATGAGTGTGACTCATTTGATATTGTGCACAATTCATCCATGTGCAAAGCCCTTATACTCTCAGACAGGACCGAGGTATCCTCCAAAACTCATGACCGCTACCGATAGCCAATCGGCATGATGTCCATCACCGTGTGTATTTCGATCCAGATTCACATCCAGCAGCAGGAAAACATTTTTTTAAAATCTATCTTATCAAAATAACAGATTAAAAGAACCGCGCAGCCTTGGTGGAGCATTCACCTCACTGAGTGCTTTCTATTTTCTGCCTGTTTTGTGTCTATGTGTGTGTGTGTGTGTGTGTATGTGTGTATGTGTGTGTGTGTGTGTGTGTGTGTGTGTGTGTTTGCTGTATGTGGGTCTTGTTTGTATGACATACAATGAATCTCAGCAGCCTTTACTCCAGTGGCTCTTGTGAAATATATTTAGAATTCCTATTTAGTGTTTAACCCCTAACGCTCCAGCCAGGCTCCAGCTCAACTGCCACCACAACATCACAGCCATCAACTACAGCCTGCTCTCCACCATCAGCTATGTTAGCTGTGTTTGTTTTATCCCAGTCCACCTGGCCCTCCATTTCATTACTTCAATTAGCGTGATTAGGATCTAAAATTGCTTGTGTCGGCTCAGTGATTGACAGCAATTGGCCACTTAGGGAGGAGATCTGCAGCCGCACAAAGTGCTGCTCAATGGCTGGTGCAGTGAAACGTGCATGTATACAGTCTGTGCATGTGAGTGTGCGCTTGTTTGTTTACCCTGATGGGAGTTGTGTTCACGGAGGATGAGAGCAATTCTTCAGGCAAACAATGTGAGACCACTATAGAAAGCCCCGATATCTTGCTTTACGCACATGTGCAACGTGATCGTTTTAGGGAGTGGAAGAAGCAGACGTATGTTTATGTGTGTGTTTGTGTGCATTTGTAATGCAAAGACTTTGTAAACAATATGAACTATCATAGTCTGCATATGTTCCTATAAATAAACTATTGCTGTAATATGGGCATAAAGTACAGAGTAGCACAGACAGATACTATAAATAATTTCCGGTTTTTAACAAATTCCATGACTGTAATCATGTAAGGACATGAACCCCCCCACCCCCAAAAAAATAAAGCTTAACATGCTCTAGGTGTGTTGCCATCAGCATGTATCACGTACACAGTGATTGTGTGAAAGCGTGACAGGCAGGCAATCACTACTCAGTCATGGCACGTTTTGTCCAACCCATTGGGACTTGGAAATGTGGCTCATTTGGCGGAGGCACATTAAACGGTCGAGGGTAATTTCGAGGACCGGCTGGGGCTGGTCTTCATGTCTCTTTTCAGTACAGCCCTTGTGGTCTATGCAGCCCTAGGTAAAGACCACTGTAGCAGATCTTCGGTATCTGTCTTCGCGTCATCTTCATGGCATGTAAGATGGTGGAGTGAGGCATTATGTTTATAGCGCATCGGTGGCTAGTACAGCCGTTCATCATCGGGCGCTGATAGCCAGGACTGCAGAGGTCCATGACAGAACATTAATCTGCCTCTCAAACAGACAGCCATAAGTCTCTCCTCCTCCTCCTCCTTGCAAGTCCAACACATGTGATCGTCATTCACTCCCTTTGTTTTCATGTTCCTCTTCTCCGCTTTTCGATATCTCATACTCACCTCTTTCCGTTTTTCGCCGTAGTCTTCCTGTCCGCACCTTATGTCCCATTCATCTCAGCTTTTTTGTTTTTTGTTTGGGTGTTTGTCCTCTTGACCAAATTAATCTATCAGCAGCACAGCAATAATTCCTCCTCCCTCAAGATGTGGTAGTCATAGTTTAAACAGTTTCCTGTGTCCATGTCTCTTGTTTTAAAAAATTGTATAAATTGTGTGGATCAAATCATAAAAAAATAGAATAGTTAAAGCTGCTCTAGCCAATATTTTTACCGATTTCCAACGATGTATCAAATTACTTTGGATAATGTTAATTGCGTCACTTGCACTGACAAACTCACAGATGATCATCATCCATCTCTGCTGTTCCCTTCAACTCTAGGGAGCATTTTAGCATCTTTAAGCTCATCGTTTTGGTTTTATGTCCCACAACTTTACTCTTCTGTCTTTACTGCGTCATTTTCAACCATAACAGATTTCAGGGACAAACATCTAGAATCCAACTGTACACTACCTAACAGCACCAAATGACACAGACAAAGTAAGCTACTAGGTGGTGCACATAGTGGAGCACTTGGCAGTTAAAGAGCCGGACAGAGCTAAAATGACTGGACTCAAAATGAAAGCTAATGGGGCACAGTGTCTGCTGGGTGTGTAATAGGTAATTGTTTGCGAATGGGTCTGCCATAACAATTTTATAAAGTGGTAATATGTTAATGTTGTGTGTATAGCTTGTTCTGCTGACCTCAGGTGGCCAAAAATATCAATTAATGCAGCTTTTTTTGTCCAAACTTCTTTGGCCATATTTAGCCTTTTGGAATGAGACTTGCCGCTTTGTTTGCCTTCACTGTTCCATTAGGAGATTTCTTGTCTTTTTCCTGTGCTCACATTCCTCTCCATATTTATCTGTCTCTTCCAGCCGGGATGTCTGTGAAAAGTGCAAAGGGAGGTCCAGAAGGTAGACCATCATCTGCTGCCAGGTCAGTGATAGCAAACCAAAAAATGGTGGAAAAAACTGGTAGAGAATCTATACATAAATTCATAAAGTTTTAACAAAAAGATCAGTCAAGAATTAGTGAAGATGTGATCCTTAAACTGATATTTTAATATAAACATATACGTTACTTCAGTCTAAATCAAAATTTTGGGATTTTCTTATACAATAGCAAGTGAGCAATGCATGACAAGAAAGATAGACTTGCTAGAGATGGTCTACCAGCTTTGGAAAGATTTCTAACATATTACAGTTTCTGGGTTGTGTAGTCCCTAAACTTTTACACATTCAAACAATATTCTCCCAGTGCTACTAGTGTCTATCAGCAGTCTGAGTCCATGCAAACCTCCTCAATGGGATGCTCTATCTATGTGACAGTCCACACAGTTCAGTGTTGTTGATTTTTATTGTTGGCTATAAGAAAAAAGAAAAAGATTCATATTAATTACAAGACATGTACTGCACTTTAAACTGATTAAAGCTTCTTTCTCTCCTAGCATGTCTCCGCGAGGGGGGAGGGGTGCAGCGGCAGGCAGATCACCTGCTCCAGGGAGATTCAAAAACAAGGCCCTTCAGCTCAGCCTCTCCAAGAAATTTTGGTTATTATCATTCTCTGTTTCTAATCAACATTGATTAAGACAAGGGGAGTGGGTTGTGTAGAACTGTGAACTCAATTAGTGCCATCGATTGGTGCATCAGCGGCTAAAGCATGCCTTCAGAATTTCAAAATTATTCTTTTAAGAAACACTTCCACCTCTTTCCTTTTTCTGGTGACTGATGTAACTACTGATGTCAGCTGATTGGACTGCTAATGTTTTTTCAGTCATTTCAATCAAGCTGAGCAATTATTTCAAGGGAGGCTAGATGGAGTTACACCTTTCTAAGAATATCACCCAAAAGGCACTTGCCTGTGTTTGTCGAAGTTTGGAGGGGAAATTATAGGCCTGGCGATAATGATGACAGCTCTCACCATCTGGCAAACAAATGCACCCTTCACAGCTCACAGTCACAATCCCCCTCGGCCCAAGGGAAGCACTCTGGTGAGGGGGAGGTTCGTCGGCGCAGTAAAAGGAGCCTCAGCAACAGCTCAGCAGTCGCCGCTGCCTACATCTCTTACCTCAATAAACTCTTTGGACAGGTCAGTTCAACAACAAAGCCACATCACAGCCATGACACACTTGTTGGTTACACCAAAAGGGGAGTTTTAGTTTGAAGCTTTTGGTTTTATAAAAAACCATCATCAGGAGCAGGTGGACATAATAGGAAAACAACATCTAAAGACCTAAACTGTTGACTGTAAAATTAATACATGTCAACACTCAATGCTCTCAACATCACATAAATTGTTTCCTGACATCTTTACCTGTTGCTGAGAGAGTCTTCCCAAGAGAAATGACACAATCAGTCATTTCAGCAAATGCCCCAAAACCAACTGTGGTTACATTCAAGCGACAAAGACCTCTAGTGGCTGTAGTAATTACAAGGAGCAATGAAAATGATGAACTGATGTTATTACAGAGCGGCAACGTCAGCACAAAGAGGAGATCAAAGTGGATGGATGGGTCAACAAAAAATTAGACTTTAACACTGGAGCTGTTCATTTCCCGTTTACTACCACGAGCCAACTTTGGTTTCTTATAACCACAACCCCAATTGTTCCATAACCGTAACCATGTGGTTATTATTGTAACTATGATGACGAATCTCCCCTAACCTTAAAGGTGCTGTATGTAAGTTTTTGCTATTGCTACATAGGTAACATTAGCATTAACAGCTTTTTACTAAGCAAGATCTTAAGCCCTTGTTGTGTTTACAACACAAGAGTTTAAAATACACCCTCTGGGCAGCGCTACTTCTTCATCCTCTTGTGTTGGACTGAGGGCAGACTAGATGCTACAGTGACTCATGATCACAAAGTAGTATTACTAGATGGGAAAGGCCGGGGTAGCTGGTTAGCATGCTAACTTCAGTAGAAGAAAAGAGGTGATCGAAATAATGGCAAAACAGGAGATAACATTGGCGTTGCTTTTCACTGCTAGGGACAGAGGCGAATAAAGGAATGATGTTGGATGCTGAATTTGTTTCATTTCTGCACTGGTAGGTAAACAGCTGTTAATGCTAACGTTGGCTATGTAGAGATAGCAAATACTTATAGCCGATAGCGCCTTTCATGTAATAGAAATTTTAACCAAAACAATGTCATTTTTGTGCCAAATCTTAACCATAGCATTGTCAAACAATAAAACTTCGATGGCACAGACAAATAATGCGGTCCTGCCGATGGAGGCGTCAGATTAAACAGCGCTTCTATGTGTCGATCTAGTGGGCCGGGCCAAACAACTTGTCTCTTCCTGGTGATGGTGTTCAAGTAAAACCGAAAGCTTGATACTGCAGCATAGCCTTTTTATAGTAACTCTACTCTTTTATGTTTTAAAATATGATCATGTTCTTAAATGTTTATCATTGGTTCTCCTGGTTCTTGGTTACATGTACACTCAGAAGAATTCTCCACTAATCTCTCAGTTATCATGCTTTGTTGAAACTAGTGAGTGTAGATAGAATAAGTTATCAATATCAACTCTGACTAGGAACACTGTGTGAAAAAGAGTAGATCTTCAATTGAAACTAGCCATAGCTGCACATCTTGGACTGGAAATGGACAAGTATAGTATCAATAATGTGACCCTTATGAATAAAAGGTCACATTATTGTGGATAACAGTGGATAAAGTTCTTGAGGTAAAACAAAGCGCAACTTTGCAAGCACTGATGCAACAAGAAGGCAAGTTTTAGTTTTTAAATTTGGTTATATTTATTTTTTTGTTTTTGTTTTTTTAATAATTGTTTTCTGGTTATTTTATTATTTCTTTTCCTGTTTTTTTTTTTTTTAATCAGTTGTTGGTATTAGGGATCTTCTGTTTTTCTCACGTGTGTACATGTCATTGTTTTTCTGCTGATTGTTGATGGCATGATGTGTTCTTCAAAAAGATAAATATCTTCATATTTGTTCTTACAAATACTTCAAGCTGAAATATGTTAGCAGGTTTGGCAGTCCATTATCTGTAGGTAAATTTATCAAGAAATGAAGAAGACATGCAGAGACTTTCACAACTAATTGGAGTTTCAACTTTTTTATCTAAATATCTTTTCAGGAAAAGAGAAAGAAAAAAGTTCCTTAAGGTATATATAAAGACACAAAACATTCAAAATTAAATAAATAAAAAAACACTATGAAATAAATTATCATTATAATAACTACGAACAAAATATAAAGTATAACCATCAAATTATGAAATAATTCTGCATTTTCATTTAATTCCAGCAGTTTTTATTTCAAAAATGTCAATTTTTTTCCCGAGGTGTCTTTATGTTACAATGCCATCTTTTCCCCAAAGACCATTTTATTTTATAACGCTACTTTTCATCACATCTTGGTTTGTACATCAAGTCATACAGGGCAGAGCCAGTTATGTGATTGGCTGTCGGTTCATTCAGACCAAAGCAACAGCCAGTAAAAGAAACTGCCAAAATAAACTGGATGAAATAACATTTCATAATGATGAACTGAGTTTTAAATCTTTATTGAATTATTTCAAAGTTTCATGGTTATTGAACACTTTTACCTGTGTTTAAATATTTTGTCTATACATATTTACGTGATTATTTACTTGTCAATGTCTTATTTGTTTACTTATTTTTGTGCATTTGGATCTCCATGAGCATGTTAGAGAGAATACAAAAGAGACAAGCAAACAAAGGTTGATAAAGTGGAGGTTTGTAGACTCACAGTAAAAGCTGAAACTTTTGACTTTAAATTTACACAGAATCGATTTGGAAAATGGATCCATTTGTTCAGCACATTCTAAGTGGTAACTATCGATTGGGAATATAAACGCTTCACTGCAACTATGAGAATCCAAAAACTGATGCCCTGTTTGCAAACCAGTAATTGCTGATGTATAAGATGTCAGATGACAGTGGAAAGTCAATATCAGTACTCAGCTCTTTTCATTCAAACATGAAACCATCTGATCAGGACTGTGGGCTGTTACGTAATCCTCTAAACCTAAAAGGACATCTTTTTAAAGAAGTCATTCCAATAATTCCACTTTACTAATGATGTACTGCGTGCACACTGGGCTGGCTATCATTAATGCCCTGCTTGGCTGAAGTTAAGCACTGACTCTGTTCATGCCCGATACCATGATCCCAGATTCCTGTAGGGCATCAGAATGTTTGGGAAAATGACAACTGGAAATGAGCCAACAAACGATTCAGCTCAATGGCACCTTCCCTGTTTCTGTTAAAAACATTAGCTGATTTATATATCGAGTACAACTACAGCATATGTTTAACTTTAATATAACTTATAAAATACTGTATGCTCAGGATGCTAATGCGCCTGACTTAAAAACTGTGTTCTTTCAAGGACAGAACTCTGAATGGCAATTATATTAATTACAAGGACTTATTCTATGTTCTTTTGAAATTAAAAAGCTTAAACTTCACATGTAGAGGGTCAAAATCTATTTTTTTTTATTGATTTAACTTAAATTAATTTAAGTTAAATCAATAATACCTAAAATATAAGTAGGATATGATTATTGGATCGGACACATCTAGTAATAAACCAGTGATTGTGATGCATGAAGTAATGAATTTAGATTTCTTAGTAATCTAATGTTATGCTCCATTATGGCGCAACAAACCCCAGGAAAATATATCTAATTATTTTTAAAAAAAGTATGTATTCCCTTGGCTACTTTATAGATTTATATTTTAACCTATTTATAATCTAGTTTGTAGATTTTGCAGGAATGGTTTGTATAATATAATGTACATTGTATTTTTATACGTTAATATACTGTATATGCAACACATATGCATATACATGTGGGAATCTCAGTGCAGAACGGACTAGTTCTTGTCCTAACATACATATTTAAGTATTCAATATGATTTTTAAGATTTTGGGGGGATTTGTCTTTATTTCTGACAATGTTCCCTAATCCATAAAAATATATATATTTTATTTTAATGTATGATGGTGATGATGGAATCTCATTAGTCGGATCAAGGACCTTTTGTTCTAGTCAGTGTTGTATATGTCTTTTATTTTGTTTTGGTCGAGGGTCTGCTTTTTTATTCCTTTTTTTTTAATTCCGCTAATGCACTGCACTTATCATTATTATTATTATTATTATTATCCTAAGATTCTTGCAAAGCAGAGCTAAAAGCAGAGCCAAAAGCTTTTCCATAAATGCCTTCATCACAGGAGAGGGATTTACTGTAAACGATAACCGAGAAATCTGTGCCAAGGGGTGTTCTGTGCCTATGAACCTTTTGATGATGTTTCATAACTAGATTTCTTAATAGCTACCTAATGGGACCATTTCATTGTTTTAAAGCAAGTTATGGGAAATGAAAACCATTTCGTAATGACCTTGGGCTACTGTGGACCCCTCTTCCGCATCCTTCCCGAGTTGCTACCTCACCTACCATGACTGATCTGCCTTGTTTTACTGTGACAGTCCTTGATTTGAATTTACTAGTAGCCAGGTAGAGAGATCTGCATCGTTTCCACAGGACAGAGGACACACTTTTTTGGTTTTTGCCCTGAGACTGAGGCCGGGGGACCAAGCTTCCCGCAGTAGTCCTGCCCTAACACAAGTCTTAATAACGCCCTCAACAAGGCTCACTGTCAGCGGTCATTAGATCCAACTGGGGCCGGGAGAGACAAATAGCTAAAGAAAGACAATTGATGCATCTACATGTCAGACAGAGCCACAGTGGAAGACAGATAAATGTGTAGCAGAATGGTCAATGGGTAATTACTATCTGCATACTGTACTTTAACTGTATGGTCATTTCAAGTGCTGTTTCAATCTGAGGACCATATGCGTTTCTGTGAAGTGCCCACATACGTCTCATATGTGTTCATGTGTCATGCTGACAAAGCGGTAGGGCTGCTCAATGGGCCATGTGAAGGCAGACAGAATGAAATTAACAGTTAATGGGCTCGTTCTGACAGATGAATTGAGAGTCTGCATGGCATGCCGTCTAATCCTTTCTGGATGAAAAAAAATCCAATTAATGTGTTGACCTTGCTATCTAAATATGCCCTTGTAGGCTGGCGGATCCTGTGCAGGGTAAACAGCAGTGCTGCACTCTGGGAAACAGTTTTTCTTTATGCGTTGGCATCCAAAATCATATTACACAACTTAAAAGGTTTATATAAATAATGAGTGTTTCAGTATGTGAGGCAAAGTACACGTATAATGAGAAAACTCTTGATGCAATTGCATCTTGGCACCGCATTTGTGTTTTGACTCTGTTGGCCATATTATACGGTGAATAATCATTTGAACGCCTGCCATGTGGAGCAGCTTCCAAATAAACCATGGGGGCCTCTCCTTTTTAGCTGAAGCTATTGTGCACTTGAACAGGATGACCTTGTGTGATTTACGTTTTAGCCACCCTGCGTGCCAACATGGACTAGGACGAAAATCTTGAACTTCTCTTTGCATTCCAGTTTCACTGCTGCCCTGATTTGCCTTTTTATCTCTCGCTTCACTCAGCAGTAAAAAAATTCATTCTCCTTAATGAAAGTAGGAATAAAGTAATGAAAATAGACACTTGATTAAAATAAGAGATTGAACATAAAAATGTAAAAGTGCAGAAGTAAGGTGAGCATTAATTAGACTTGAGGATCAAAGGAAAAACAAAAACTCTTTCTTTTAGAATCTGGAGCTGATGCAGTCAAACTATTTTAACAGTCATGGTTGGCCTTCTCCATACTCTAGCAATGCAGCATATTTTGAGTGAGTTGTTGTAAGTTTTTCGTGTAAAATCTCATAAAAGTAATAGCCATAGCGATCAGACAAATGTGATGAGGTGAAAAGTGCAGAATTTTCCTCCGAAACACATCGGAATAAAAGTAAAGCCTAACATAACAGAAATATCCAAGTAAAATGCCAGTACCATGGATAGATGCAATTTGTTACTTCCCCCTACCAGTGTTTCTTTATCTCACAGCTTCTGAATTCTGTTGAGCCTCAAACCCTTTTCCTTACTGCATGACAGTGAGGAAAAACAAGCCCACAGCGAAGTTGTGCACACTGGTGCTTGCCATAATCAAGTCAGTCTTGTCTCTTTGAACTTATAGGTATCCTCAGGCTTGTGGCATCTTTGCGCTAAGCGATGTATCCATATGTCAGAGTCATTTGCTCTATACCAAAATGACTGGAGTTTCTTGATTTCCCTGTGGATGTGATGGTGTTTCTGTAGAAGAACTGCACATTGTTAGCGAGCCCTTAGAGTCAAGATGCTGTGGGAACGAGCATGATTTCAGCATGAAACAACAGGCATCTTGCTAAAGACACATTGTCAAATTGCTTTTAAAGGATGATTCAGTTCATTTAAGGATGACATTCCAAAATCAAAGCCTTACATATGCAAATTTAAGTCAATACTTGTTTACAGATATGCTAATTAGAGCATTGTTTCAAGGACCAAGTCATGTGACATGTGTCATTACACTTTTTGCTAAAATATGAGCACATTCATTGCCGACATTCTATATGATGGATCTATGTGAAGCTCCCACACTTCTCAGCTCAACTAACATTTCAAGTGCATTTCGTCCATGAGGATATGCATTTGCACAGTATTGCCACTGATGGCCAAATTATAATGTGTTTCTTTCAAAGTTTTCTGTATGCAACCAGTGAAATATATTAACATACTGCTATTTTAAGCCCTGAGCACACCTACATTCTACTGCCATCCATTATGCGAAATGACTATGTGGAGGTTTTGTTCCCTTCTTCCTAGCTTTGCCTCAACTTCCCTGAAAATACATGAAAAGGGGAGAGAACGAGGGAGAGAGGGAAAGAGAAAGAGAAATCACCCTTAGCAATTGTCAGTACAAGGCAGGGAATATACTGAATGCTTCACACACAAGGCTATATGCAAATAATAAGCCTTGTGTCTGTGGAAGCAAGTGTGTATGCATTTGTGTCTTTGTCAACATGTAAAACTTGGTGAAACTCAACGCCACATGGTTGTGTATTTGTTTGCACATAAACTAAGCTCATGCTGCGTTTCCCTCAGGATGCTGCAGATGTAGAGTGTCTGAGTGTGTGTGTGTGCGTGTGTGCGTGTGTGTGTGTGTGTGTGTGTGTGTGTCTGTGTGCGTGGATGTGTGCGCACATTTAGGAGTGTGTGTTATTGTGTCATTTTGCAAATTAGAAAGACATGTCGCTGGGTGAAATCCCATTAGAGTTTACTGACAGCGTGCAGCAGTGTTGACATGATATGCATGTTATTCTAATTTGGCAGTCAAAAACTGATTATCACTGGGGTATTTCTCAGGAGAATTCACTGTTTTAAAGTCACACTGATTTTACATCCTCGTCTTCCAACGCTGTCTTGTAATCATTTCCGCTGTCCTTCTTTTCTTTGCCCTGCAGGAGAGAGAGCTGATGCCAGAGGAGTTGGATGGTAAGACGTTGTGGGTATAATTACGATTCAAACACATGATAAATGACAAGTGAGCTACACATCGGCTTCATCAATCGCAATAATATTTCCTCCTGTTAAGCTTTCTCCTAGATTGAGGGTTTTTCAGATTTGCCTTGAAATGTTGTTTACCAAAGGCTCAGAGCTACAAAATCAATTAAAACAACAAAACCTGCTGTTCTTGAGAGCTGGCTGTAGTTCTTTCTGCTGGAATCCACAACTTATAGATAAGTTAACTTTGCTGAAATCATTACTATCGGTGTCTGTGCAAACTGTTTATGTGTGTGTTTGACTCTTGGGAAACATATTTACCCTACTTTATGGTTTGTTGCAATCGCTGTAATTTCTTTGTGTGTCTGTCAGAGCTGCAGGAGGCCTTTAAGGAATTTGACTATGATGCGGATGGCTTCATCCATTACAAAGATATCGCCGACTGCATGAGGACCATGGGCTACATGCCTACAGAGATGGAGCTCATCGAGATCATCCAGCAAATCAAAATGAAATGTGTGTATTTACCCGCCCGGTTGTATGTGTGTGCGTGGTTTTTATTTCTCCCTCAGTGGTCAAAGCATGTGTGCATGACTGATGGGCCTTTCTGAAGTGAGCAGGTGTGAATGCCTGAGTAATGTGTCTGTGTGCGTTGCACAAACACGTGTGCTGGTGTTCGTGCACCTTCTTTCCCATGAGTCCGTGAGGAACTGATGTTTGTCTTTGAAGTTGGGGTCATTTGAGACGTTATAGCAGACTGATTAATGGCCTTCACACCGCAGGTGCGGGGGTGTATGAATGTGGGTCTGCATGTAGAAGTGTGTGTTTTTAGTTGAGATCTAACTTTCCTCTCTCTGCTCTTAATGAGGGTGTGTTTGTCTTTGCTTTCTTCTCTGAACGATCAAGTATAGATCTGTGTGGCTAGTGTTTAAAGTTTTAGGTGAATCATCACTGCACAGATTTCTGGATTTCTGCCATAAGCCTCGAGAACCTGTGCCTGTAACACCTACATGGTCTGCAAATCTGAACAATCCTAAAAGGATCTGCCAGAACTCTACGTAAATGTTCAATGGGCACATGGGGCACAGACACCGGGGGCACACTGTCGGTGTGAAGTTTTGAAATATCCTAAGTCATAATCTTGATGAGAGTGGCTATGGCTCAGGAGGTAAAGCTGGTCATCCACTAATCGTGGTTAGATCCTCAACTCCTCCTGTCTACAGGTTGAAGTGTCCTTGGGCAAGACAAAAATTGCTCCTGATGGTCAGGCCAGAACCTGGAACGCCCACTGCCACTGGTGTGTGTGTGTGTGTGTGTGTGTGTGTGTGAATGGGTGAATCATAGGTAAATTGAAAGCCATTTAATCAATGCATCATGGCAGGCACACTAATTCTCTTACAAACGTACAGTTTGACTCATATACAATAAATTGCACCCTTTTCTAAATTCAGCTGCGACCAGCTACACCCTTATTTGGTCTGGTATGACCAGTAGCTTATGCTGGCTAATGTTAATGTGAGCAAACTATTCATAGATATTCCTGTGTAACTGACACTACTGCGTCTGTTGACTAAGGACTGCTGTGCACCTCTGTTACTGTTACACCCAATTTTTGCATCGTTATCCTGTAATTGTCAGTTACACCATGACTTCACTGCTGGGTGTGGTTACGGGTGAAGGAGAGCACACCTCTGATCACACCCAACCACACGCATCAGTGACTCCGGGAGCGCCCAGAGGGGAAACAGACAGGACACTTTCAACCAAACAGGCAGTGAAACACTGCTTCTCAGCCTGCTCTAAAAGTCCAACTGAAATTAAATAGCTGTCCTTGTCTGCTACAGCACACATACTGTATATGCTCTTTAACTCACATGATCTGAAAAAAAAAAAAAATTAGAAAAAATTACAAACCATGAAATTAGAAACCATAAGGGAGAAATGTATATTTTATATTTTTGACTCCATGATGGCGTCCCCTATTTTTGCATTAATTTGTTGGAGTACCGATGGTTATCAATCTACATAGATGGATAACATGTTTCCATGCAGCCAATCAAATCCTTGCACAAAGCAGTAATGTTGGCATTCTATCATAAACTAGGTTTCAATCCAAATAGATTTTAACTGAATTTCGTGAAAATCGGCAAAACAGTATGCAAATTAATGCACAATTCCATCCATTTCCATTATGTGAGTATTAGGAGTTGGTTCATCAAGATAAACTTCGGGTGGTGCTAAGCTTCCAGTCGGGTGCCATTAACCATTGAAGAAAAGGGTGCAACTAGATGATGTTATTAAAACAGCGCCCGTCAAACCTCAGAATCGGAAAAACAATGTAGAGAGCATGATGCAATTATGGTTACTATGTGTTTGTCGTGTATTCATTTGGAATTTGAATGTTACAGTCTCTTGAAAAACTTGAAAATGTGCATAAAGGCAGGTGACTGGAAACCCATCTATAGGCAGATGGTCACACTAACTGCCTGTGGTCTACTACACAACACAAGAGCCACAGATTTTGAAGAACTCCCCACACTGGCTTTCCTCCTAAAGATTCCCTCTTGTCTAACTTACGAACATCAACACATCTTGTCCTGCACCTTAGCTTGTTGAACGAGCCACCAACCAAACATTTCCCAGGGAAAACTACACTGCTAACGTCAGTTTACTGGCAAGTCAGCAATTAGCTGCTCAGTTGCAGCACAGTAAACAGCACGTAAACATATCTTCAAATGTCACCTCAGTCCGTTTAGATACTGGTGTTGTCCTTCCTCTTCAATACCTCTGCTTAAAAAACCTCTGTCCATGACTTGTAAGCTACAGCACAAGTTCGTTTAGATTGTCTCTACTTTCCCTGCCAGTGTTCGTAACCTAGCTCTGCAGAAAGTTTGGGTTTTGTTTTCTTAGTTTTCTGCTGGGGAAATAGTTCCTATGTTACCTGCTGACAAGATGCTCTGTGGATTATCCAGAGTAATGGGGACACTGCTCCTGGAAAGGGATGTTGCTGTTCAAAATCTTGTCATTTTTCAATGCTGTAAGCACCAGGAAAAAAATAATTTCTTTCACTTCCATTGTATTGGTGTGAAGACAAAACTCACAGACATAGATAACAAACAATGTAGCTAAATAAAAGCAAACACGACAAAGACAGTCTCAGAGACTTCCATATATGTGTGTGTCTGCTCTTAAAAAATAGACCACACTCAGTCAGTTTTCACACAGACAGGTGTAACCTAGCATTGAGCCCTCAGGACAATAACACTGATAATGAGAAAAATATTGGACTTTGGGTCCACAGTATAATTGTTTGGCCAGAAAACAGTTACATCACACTGGGTAAAGTACGTCAGTGTTTCTCAGCTGTGATCCGCAAGGACCGGAGTGCAGCTGGTCTGTGTCCTACCAGCTAGTTAATTAGATTCTGGTCTCCCAGGTGTAAAAATTTCTCCTGATTAGGTGGTTAGAATGACAAGGGCAATGATCTTGAAAACCAGGACTGAGACGGCCATTGCTGTGTTAACCGCTCATAAACTTCCCATAAAAGTCCACATCTGATGTGCACCAAAGCAAAATGTGACAGAGTACAAACTAATGTGGCACAAGCAGTCATTGCTCAAGCCTACAGAGTCGTATTTTAAATTCCTGTCAAGATGCCGAGAACTTCAGAAATACCAACTGCGTCAGTCTGAATTACGGGGAAAAGGGTATAACTCATCTCTCATTGTGACTTTACCACTTGATGTAGTGTTACAGCCATGAAAATGGAGCCTCAGATTTAAATTATAAGCTTTATACATGAATAGCTTGAAGAAGCAGGTACGTACACAATATGTGATGCTTTAGACAGTGTAGAAAATCATTTTACATCTCTACCTCAAAGGGAAACTATAAGAGAATTTTTTAAACATCAGGGCTTTGGTGGTTGTTACTAAAATTTATTTTAGTAACTATTGTTAGCTATTTTCCATAATGTTTAGCATGTATTATTCATCTGTTCACTGATGCCTTAATTTGACCAATAATATATCATGTGCCGTAAATACTCCTAGTTTATTCTCTCTGGTGTAATCCCTATAGAGTCATTGATACCATGAAATTCTGTCTTTTTTCTGTAAGTAATATTGCACCATCAACGGAACAATAATAACCTCCTTAAAAATTTTGGGAGAATCTTTCTACTCCGTCATTATAGACTGGCCCACTAAAGGCACAGAAATTCTTCGAGGCAGTGTCAGGAATCCCCCCTGACTGCCGCTCCACAAAGGGTAAAGCCAGTCAGCCAAAAAATACACCTTACCTTGAGGCAAGTATGAAAATCCTTTGCTAACTCAAATCATAAAATTAATTGCTAGAAGTGGGCTTTAATTTCAGAAGCCTTCAGCTGCTGTTGTAACTAATAGATGACAGTTTTAGCCATTGGTTTCGTGATTCAGCACCATTAAAAGTGCTTTCCACACATCTGAGTTTGATTCTCATTCAACAGTTCCAAGACTCAGAGCACCGATTCAATTTTTTTTAACCCACGAAATGACCGCATGGCTTTATTGAGTAGTCTTTCACATCCACCAAGGCCCAGATAATGAAAACAGACCCAACCCAAATGGTCTACACAATCAAATTAGCCTGTCTTTTGTCAAACTAATAACACGAGCCTTCCCATTGTATCAGTCTGTTTTGATGATTGAACCATGGGGATCAAAAAAAAAAAACTGGTTTTAACTGGATTGAAGGAAACATAATCAGCATATACTGTATGTGGCTCCATGCACTGAGGGCATTCACCAACTTGTCACAGACAAGCATGGTATTAAGTCAAGAAAGGCCAGGTATGTCGCGGCCATTCTTCATTATGAGTAGTGAGTCCACTGGTGATAAAGTTTTTGCCCTCTAGGTTTTTTTTTAGAATTGGGTCCTGTGTTTATCTCGTGCACACGTATGAGGACGCAAATGCGTGCACATGCGATTCACATGATTCCACTGATTAACAGGTAACAGTTAAAGCGCCATCAAGAGGAGGACTGCACTCTAGTAAATATGGATGTAAACAATGCAAGTTCCAAACTTTCAAACTTTCCCGTCAGCTCTTTAGAGCTGTTTTGGTTTTAAGGCCACAAATGAACTGTTTTGATTCACTGTCAAGGCTCTCATAACTGTAGTTTCCACAACAGGAAGCTGTTTGCAGTCAAAAACCTCTGATTAATTCATAGTACACTACTTGCCCAGCATGCTTGCTGGGGAACATAGTGGTGAATTTGGCAGTTAAAGAGCCAGACATATCCCAGGAGTTGTTGTTGTAGACCCCAGCAGATGTACAAACAAGAGCGCTTATTGGACTTACACTCACTGGATTGCCAGAAAAGTGACTCTAAATTAATGCTAATGTTGCCGCATGTCTACTGCATGTGTAAATAAGCAACTGTTTGCGAACACATTCACCATAATGACTTTAAAAGGTGAAAGTATGTCAATGTTGTGCTTTAGCTTGTTTCCCCCCAGAGTTACCAGAAAAAAAAAAAAATCAATTGATGCAGGTTTAAACCTGCAATAACTGACCTTTCTGGCCACTTTGGGGCAGCAGCAACAAGCACATCATCACCTTTGAAGTTGATGCGGCGAACTTGTTGGCTAATAGTTGCTTATTTACACTTCCAACAGTTATGGAGCAATATTATACTAATATTGAAATATCAATTATAGCCGCTTTAAGTATAGGATCTGAATGCATCTTCCACCACTGCCACTAGGTAGATAATTATACATGTATTTGCCAATATCCTCTGGCACCTTAATGCTTAATGCATGATTCCAGATGATTCCATATGTGTATTACAGACACTTCAGGAGGGACAGAATCCTTACTTAGTCAACCTGTGCATATATGTGTCTTCATCCACATGTGTGTCTTCCTGCAGGGGGTGGTCACGTAGACTTTGATGATTTCTGCGAGCTAATGGGGCCGAGGATGCTGGCTGAGACGGCTCATATGGTTGGGCTGAAGGAGCTCCGCTGTGCCTTCAAACAGGTAAGAGGTCCCCAGCTGGAAACTCTGCAGAAGTCTAACTTCAAGCAGGTGGATCTGGCCTGGTGCTATGACAGTACTTTGAAGTGGGCAACAGGACCTTTCCTCAGAGAGTGTCAAGAGTGTGTGGCTCCTACGTTTAAACAAGAGGAAAGCGAGCTAGCTGACTATGAATGCAGAAGAAAGGGGTTTAAAGGGAAAAGCAAATATTCATATTCTTAAGGTTTTTATATAGGCTGGTTCCTGCCATCCAAAGAGCCAACATTTATATTATATTCTTTACTTCTTTGTCTCTCCTCTTAATTTCCTTATTAGCCATGACCACTTCCTTTGAAATTTTGTGGTGCCTCATCGGTCTGGAGGAAATATTTATTGAGTTGCTCTTTTTGACGTCAATACAGAGTCAGGTACACAAGCAGAGATTTGATTGTTCCCCAGAGCTAAGCCCTGGAGTGCTGTAGTCTCTGACCAGACAAAACAAATGGTGGTGATGATTTTATTCATAAGCACTGCTTCACACACCTGGGTTCAGCCTATAAACACATTACAGCATGACAGGTTTTCAATGGTTACTGCAAAACAGACAACACTGATATAGTGCTCTTAATGATTATAACTGAAAGCATATAAGAGTGAGGAACAATTTATCTATGTTGAAAGTTAGTTCAGGGAAATTTGGACATCAGGTGCATAGGAGAAGTTATTTGTGTCATTAAAGTGATGGCAAATCAATATTTAAATTCTGTATTTACCACTCATCGAATGTAAAATGTGCTTTCTGCATAAAAATACTTAACGTTGTACAGTTGTACACCTTGAAATGTAACAAATGTAAAGCTAATTGTGTCAGTTAAATAACCCACCCTCGACTAATCAACTGCACTTATGTTACATTGAGCTTTGTAGCAACATTTTTATCTCCACCAATCTCTTCCTGAACTTTTGGGGATACTTGATAAATCAAGCTTTTATCAAATCCTGTAGGCAAGATACCAAAAGAATCATTCATCTCCATAAAGAGGTTTTAAAAGTGGATGCTGCTCTGTTCAAAAAGCAGACATATTAAGGGTTTCAACTGTGTCCTCTATTTTGAGAATCTAGAGTTTCTCTGTCACACATTCATCATCATCAGATCCTGAGTAACGCTGTCAAATGCCAGAAATTCACATATTCTGATGTTCGAATCCTTCAGTGGAGAACAATGAATTAGCTCTCAACTCCACTACTTCCGAACAGAAATGTCTGAAAACTTCAGAGCATTGTATACTCTCTCAACAAACAAGAATACATTTTCAACTCATCCCAACTCAGCCTTACAGTCATTTCAAAATTCTTCCTCACCTCAGCACTAACACCCATGAGTCAGCATTGCCCTATGTAAAGACTCGTGCTGTTTTCAGACTTCCAGGGACCTCGTGCTGCCATGTTGTAACTAGGTCTATATAAATGTGAAAATCGGTTTTGATGATAACCAGAGACTACTCTGTGTTTGAATAGCTCTGGTATAGCATGATCTATAAGCTTTTTTGTCTATTTTAATCCTAATCTCTTGATACCTTTCCCTTCCTCTACTTCTGCAATTCTCTGCCATCATACTGTATTCAATGTGTCCACTCCATATTAGCCCAGAAACGTCTATCTGTGTCACCTGTAATTTTCTGCTCTTTTGGTCTATTTATTTGTCTCCCTTTACTCACTACATGTTCTTCTCGCTCTCCACTGAATGCTACACGTTGCAGTTTGACTGCGATGGTGATGGAAAGATCACGTTTGATGAGCTGAAGGAGGGCATGAAGACCCTCCTCGGGGAGAAGCTGAAGAAAGGCGAGCTGGAGGAGATCCTCGGCGACATTGACCTCAACAAAGACGGCAACATTGACTTTGATGGTGAGTGGTTAGGGACTTGGGGGAAGAATTGTGTGGGAGGGGAATGGATATGCTCCAGGCAAGGTGCGGGGTGATCAAGCAAATCATAAAAACTATGAGACACTGAGCAAACATTGAGACAATGGGGCAGTTTACAGTAGTGATTCCCAAACAGTTCTGAAGCAGTTGCCAGAGGGTATGTGGAAAGACCAATAATTCACAACTAAATTCAACTTACTGAACCAAAAATATAAATTGGGATTTTATTTAAATTATATCCACATACTTGTGTTAAAGAGATAAATAAATTAAAGATCTAAAAATAGGATCCTTAGATCTTAAAATAATAAGTAAACGGCTCATCCTCACTAGGTTGCAGTTGAGAGTGTGAGTTAGCATTCAAGCAGAGAAGTCAAAACAGTTAGCTAACGGTAATGGACAAATTGTTAAAATAGAGGGTTAAAAGAAAATGGTTGACATAGTTAAAGTAATGGATAAGCAGTTGAAATAATTAGCTAAAAGTAAAGAAGAAAAATATTATATAAAATCATTTATATTAAATTAATATAGAAAATATTCCCAAAGTGTCAGTACTGCCGATATGAAGTCCTGTTTTGAGTATCAGTACTAGTGTCGATAGGATCAACACCAAAAACATTGATCCATCTTGTTAGATCCCGTTCTGAGCACACGAACACTTCCTACTGCTGAATTTGCTTCTCTGCTGCTGTTGTGTGCATGCACGCAGTGAGGACCTCTTTAGTTCAGAGAACTCACATAATTAACATTTGTTATTTACCATTAAAAAGTGATTTGTTTTTCATTATGTGATTAAGTAAACAACAGAGAACACTAAAAAGAAATGCCTCATGTTTGGAAAATTAGTTGTGGTAATTAAAATATATTCTGAAGTAACCTACTAATGATGCATTCATAAATCACAGCATATTTCTCTTCCTTACATGACAGTACGTTATGTGCTTTTAACAATAACGTTATTAATATTGATATTGATATTGATATTGGTGATCCTGGCCTTGGTATTGGATAGAAACTCAATTTTGATGTATCGCCCAAACCTGCTTTTCGCTAATCCAAGTGTACTGTAGTTGTACAAATACAAACTTTACGAGGGCAATCAAAATATGGGTAATTTAATTGTAGGGAAATAATATCGTAAAAATATGAACTTAATTAATTTTAATAGCATCCAGTATCATGCAGTGACATCCAGTTTATAATCCATTCACATTTCGAACATGTAGGGTGTGGAGTCGATGAAGGGATACTTGAGCTCATCTGATATAGCTGTGACAAAAAAGGTTGGGAACCACCGGTGCACAGGAGAGGGAAGAGCAAACTATAAGCACAAAGCAGAGGGGTCAGTGAATGGGCTGACAATGAAGGGGATAGAAGGAGAAAATGATTAAAAAACTGGGCAAGCAAAGGGTTAGAAGGGAAAGAGGGATGATAAAGTCAAGGTGGGTCGGCTGGAAGGGCCAATCCAATCTAATCAGTAGTGCATTAAGACAATCAATACACATGCCTGGACACCTGTTACGTTACACACAAAGAACACACACACACTGTTGGACAGCTCAAAGACTTTGCAGAAGTTACATTACAATGTGTACAATGTACCTCGCAAGCAAATAACAATTGGACAAATCACACACACACACACACACACACACACACACACACACACACACACACACACACACATAGATGTCGACGTGCACCTGTGCCGGCACCATCAACACCACATTGATGTTAGTGCAGTTACAGGCTGCAACACACAAAGGGCTTAGAGGCGTGATACTGTTGGTCTTGTCTCTGCGGTCCGATCAATTATAATTACTGGGAACATATGAATAGGTGTGTCAGTCTCAGAAGGGATCAATAAGCAGGTGCTCCTCATTCTCAGCAATTAGCCCCCAGGGCAGTGTTTGGGTGTATCTGTCCAGTCACATGCGCAGAATATCCTACAGGGCACCTGGCCAACAAGCATCCACAGCAGCTACTGGAGCTGTGAAAATCTCCCAGTGGCAGGTCAGACGGCTGGGACAGGGCTGCTGCTCCGCTCGGTTTACTCCCCTCCATAGAAAATGGTCAGAGGAGTTCCTCGAGAGATGATGTTAGTGGGTTAATCTGGAATTAAGCTTTAGTACTCGATCAATAGAGTCACACCTACAACCAGAAGTCTTTCAGAGCAAAGCGCTTCAGTAGGACAATGGAAAATGAAAGACATGATTGATGGGATGGATTCAGTGAAACCTGCCTCAAGCTATCTGCAGCTGGGTTTCAACGAAAGGACACATCAATAGTTGTCTTGATTGACAAGTGAATCCGTGATAATGGATACAGCAACTGAAACAGGCGGTAATCAAACTGATTACTGTTTACAAGAAGAGATAACCAGAGCCTGCAAAATGGCAGTTAGTGCATTGGAGTTATTAACCTTTTAAATCAAGGTTTGAACCCTGCCCAGAAAAGCAGATAAAATAAAACTGGTGTATTTAATAATGAACCTAAAAGCTCCTGTATGCTTGCTTTTTTTTTTTTTGACCTATCAACCCTTATCACCACTTCAGTTTCTCATTAACTTGTTAATGGACACATTTTATCATTACATCACACCATGAGCTGTGCTTCCGCTAAGATTTCATGTGGGCTGATAATGATGTGGCTGCATCCCAAGCTGTCCTTCATGATATTAGAGTGTCATTCGTCCTTATCAGTGGATCAGCTGCCGTCTCTTTCTCCCTCTGCAGAGTTTGTTATGATGCTTTCTGCACGATGACCTCTGATGGAATAAGATGGAGCGAACAACGCTGGATTCATGAGCTGTGTACCAATTTGTGACGACTGTCTCCTCCTCGCTATTGTATTTCTTTTTCTGTGGAATTATGCATTTGAAATGTCTGCCTGTTAAAAAAAAAAACAATGCATAATAGAGTAAAAGAGATCTGTTTATATTTTCATAATAAAAGTTGAGTTTGAGCAAGTGCAGAGGGTAAAGGGTGAGTTATGAAACACTTAAATGTATGTAACAATAATGCTGCGCTGTTGCCTCCTTGTGGCTCAGACCTGTACAGACGTTCAAGCCTCCAAAATAAAGCTAGATTTGTTTTCTATACATACTGATTTTGTTACCCACAGGTATTTTAACGTTGGGGTCATGGTGGACTGTAGTATACCTAAACTTATCTTACCTTAAATTGGTTAATGGCCCTGAAAACATTTTTTTCCTCAATCAACAACTTACACTGATTGATATAGTCCTAAATTGACACATTATTTTCTGCCTTAGTTACAACAGTTTTGGTTGTTTTTCATTAGAAACATCTATATTTCTTTGTTTCTTTGTGTTTTTGTGGCCAGTTTGAAGATTTTGCAACATTTTTATCAAATTCTGGTGTCGGTGAGTGGTTTGGTTGGGTGAGCTTTAAGGTGCTATAACGTGCATTGAGGTGAAAGCTGCAGTATGCTAATAGACACTCACTGAGCACTTTATTAGGAAACACTGTACTAATCCTGGGTAGGGCCTCCCTTTGCCCTCAGAACAGCCTCAGTTCTTTGTGTCATTGATTCCACAAGATGATGGAAACTTTTCTCTGAGATTTTGCTCCGTGTTGACGTGTGCATCACATTATTTCTGCGGATTTGTCAGCTGCACATTCATGCTGCCCATCTCCCGTTCTAACACATCCCAAAGATGTTGTATTCGATCCAGATCTGGTAACTGGGGAGGCCACTGAAGTACACTGAACTGAAACTATGGCCATGAAGGGAAGCACAGGGTCAGCAACAATACGCAGATAGGATGTGGCATTCAAGCCATGATTGATTGGTATTAAGGGGCCCAAAGTGTGCCAAGAAAACATTCCCCACACCATTACACCACCACCAACAGCCTGGACTGTTGACACAAGGCAGGTTGGGTCAATGGATTCATGCTGATGGTGCCAAATTCTGACCCTACCATCTACGTGCCACAGCAGAAATCCAGATTCATCAGGCTTTGTTTTTCCAGTCTTCAACTGTCCAGTTTGGATGAGCCTGTGCCCACTGCAGCCTCACATTCCTTAAGTTCATTCAACGGAAAGCTGAATCTTTTGGTTTTGAGGAGAGACAAATAATACAAGAACTGAACCAATGGACTCTTTAACGCTGTCATTTCAAATCCTCCCACTCCAGCAGGATCTCCGATGGGTCTTGACAAACGAAAACTTTGGAAGATAGGGCTTACAACTTAAGGTTAACTGTGAGAGGAAGAAAAGCATTTAAAAAGCATAGAAACTCATGCTAAACTCAGGTTAGGACGCACAAAATGGCTGGTATCTGTATGACAACACAGATAGGCTTTGGCATTCAAGCCATGACTGATTGGTATTAAGGGGGCAAAAGTGTGCCAAGAAAACATTCCCCACACCATTACACCACCACCACCAGCCTGCACTGTTGACACAAGGCAGGTTCGGTCCATGGATTCATGCTGTTGGTGCCAAATTCTGACCCTATCATCTACGTGCCTCAGCAGAAATCCAGATTAACCAGACTTTGTTTTTCCAGTCTTCAACTGTCCAGTTTGGATGAGCCTGTGCCCACTGCAGCCTCACATTCCTTGGCTGACAGGAGTGGAACTTGATGTGATCTTCTGCTGTTGTAGCCCATCTGCCTCAAGATTCGACGTGTTGTGCATTCTGAGATGCTTTTCTGTTCAGCTCAGTTGTAAAGAGTGGTTATTTGAGTTACCGTAGCCTGCCTTTCTGTCAGCTCCAACCAGTCTTGCCAGTCTCCTCTGACCTCTCTCATCATCAAGGTGTTTCCGTATACACAGTGCTGCCACTCATTGGATGTTTTTTTGTTTTTGGCACCATTCTGAGTAATTTTATGAAGCAATGAACACTGAGGCACAAGTTGAAAAAAGAAGTGCATTTATTATTGAAAATTGATAACTTAAAACATCTGAGCAAAAAGCAAGCTCTGTTCAAAAAGCCTTTTTACAAATGATTTACATACAACAGCCTTGTCTTGAATTTAGTTTTTTTCCATATTTTTTTTTTTTTATATCTGAGGGGAAAAAAAACAAACATTTAAAACATATTTCATACTATGGCAAAAAGGAATGGTAACCAAGCCAGCGCATCGTGTTATTCAAATCACAATACAAAATGGTGTAAGGCAAACGCAGTCCCCTGACTAAAGCACTGCAGGTACTCTCTCTCCTCCAAGCACACAGAGCAGCTTTGATTGAAGAATAATGCTAACCCATTGGCGGTATAAATGATGTTTTTGGCTTGTTTTGATTTGCCATAATATTGCAAGACCCCAATAGAATTTCTCACTCAAGCACATGGTCGGAATTTGCAAATATATTTTAACTTATAAATTAATTCAGTTTAAGTTCATTCAATGGGAAGCTGAGTCTTTTGGTTTTGAGGAGAGACAAATAATACAAGAACTGAACCACTGGACTCTTTCACACTTTCATTTCAAATCCACACACTCCAGCAGGATCTCCAAAGGTCTGTGACAAACAAAAACTTTGGAAGATAGGGCTTACAACTTAAGGTTAACTGTGAGAGGAAGAAAAGTGTTCAAAAAGCATAGAAACTCATGCTAAACTCAGGTTAGGACGCACAAAATGGCTGGTATCTGTATGACAACACAGATAGGCTTTGGCATTCAAGCCATGATTGATTGGTATTAAGGGGGCAAAAGTGTGCCAAGAAAACATTCCCCACACCATTACACCACCACCACCAGCCTGCACTGTTGACACAAGGCAGGTTCGGTCCATGGATTCATGCTGTTGGTGCCAAATTCTGACCCTATCATCTACGTGCCTCAGCAGAAATCCAGATTAACCAGACTTTGTTTTTCCAGTCTTCAACTGTCCAGTTTGGATGAGCCTGTGCCCACTGTAGCCTCACATTCCTTGGCTGACAGGAGTGGAACTTGATGTGATCTTCTGCTGTTGTAGCCCATCTGCCTCAAGATTCGACGTGTTGTGCATTCTGAGATGCTTTTCTGTTCAGCTCAGTTGTAAAGAGTGGTTATTTGAGTTACCGTAGCCTGCCTTTCTGTCAGCTCCAACCAGTCTTGCCAGTCTCCTCTGACCTCTCTCATCATCAAGGTGTTTCCGTATACACAGTGCTGCCACTCATTGGATGTTTTTTTGTTTTTGGCACCATTCTGAGTAATTTTATGAAGCAATGAACACTGAGGCACAAGTTGAAAAAAGAAGTGCATTTATTATTGAAAATTGATAACTTAAAACATCTGAGCAAAAAGCAAGCTCTGTTCAAAAAGCCTTTTTACAAATGATTTACATACAACAGCCTTGTCTTGAATTTAGTTTTTTTCCATATTTTTTTTTTTTATATCTGAGGGGAAAAAAAACAAACATTTAAAACATATTTCATACTATGGCAAAAAGGAATGGTAACCAAGCCAGCGCATCGTGTTATTCAAATCACAATACAAAATGGTGTAAGGCAAACGCAGTCCCCTGACTAAAGCACTGCAGGTACTCTCTCTCCTCCAAGCACACAGAGCAGCTTTGATTGAAGAATAATGCTAACCCATTGGCGGTATAAATGATGTTTTTGGCTTGTTTTGATTTGCCATAATATTGCAAGACCCCAATAGAATTTCTCACTCAAGCACATGGTCGGAATTTGCAAATATATTTTAACTTATAAATTAATTCAGTTTAAGTTCATTCAACGGAAAGCTGAATCTTTTGGTTTTGAGGAGAGACAAATAATACAAGAACTGAACCAATGGACTCTTTAACGCTGTCATTTCAAATCCTCCCACTCCAGCAGGATCTCCGATGGGTCTTGACAAACGAAAACTTTGGAAGATAGGGCTTACAACTTAAGGTTAACTGTGAGAGGAAGAAAAGCATTTAAAAAGCATAGAAACTCATGCTAAACTCATGTTAGGACGCACAAAATGGCTGGTATCTGTATGACAACTCAGATAGGCTTTGGCATTCAAGCCATGACTGATTGGTATTAAGGGGGCAAAAGTGTGCCAAGAAAACATTCCCCACACCATTACACCACCACCACCAGCCTGCACTGTTGACACAAGGCAGGTTCGGTCCATGGATTCATGCTGTTGGTGCCAAATTCTGACCCTATCATCTACGTGCCTCAGCAGAAATCCAGATTAACCAGACTTTGTTTTTCCAGTCTTCAACTGTCCAGTTTGGATGAGCCTGTGCCCACTGTAGCCTCACATTCCTTGGCTGACAGGAGTGGAACTTGATGTGATCTTCTGCTGTTGTAGCCCATCTGCCTCAAGATTCGACGTGTTGTGCATTCTGAGATGCTTTTCTGTTCAGCTCAGTTGTAAAGAGTGGTTATTTGAGTTACCGTAGCCTGCCTTTCTGTCAGCTCCAACCAGTCTTGCCAGTCTCCTCTGACCTCTCTCATCATCAAGGTGTTTCCGTATACACAGTGCTGCCACTCATTGGATGTTTTTTTGTTTTTGGCACCATTCTGAGTAATTTTATGAAGCAATGAACACTGAGGCACAAGTTGAAAAAAGAAGTGCATTTATTATTGAAAATTGATAACTTAAAACATCTGAGCAAAAAGCAAGCTCTGTTCAAAAAGCCTTTTTACAAATGATTTACATACAACAGCCTTGTCTTGAATTTAGTTTTTTTCCATATTTTTTTTTTTTTATATCTGAGGGGAAAAAAAACAAACATTTAAAACATATTTCATACTATGGCAAAAAGGAATGGTAACCAAGCCAGCGCATCGTGTTATTCAAATCACAATACAAAATGGTGTAAGGCAAACGCAGTCCCCTGACTAAAGCACTGCAGGTACTCTCTCTCCTCCAAGCACACAGAGCAGCTTTGATTGAAGAATAATGCTAACCCATTGGCGGTATAAATGATGTTTTTGGCTTGTTTTGATTTGCCATAATATTGCAAGACCCCAATAGAATTTCTCACTCAAGCACATGGTCGGAATTTGCAAATATATTTTAACTTATAAATTAATTCAGTTTAAGTTCATTCAATGGGAAGCTGAGTCTTTTGGTTTTGAGGAGAGACAAATAATACAAGAACTGAACCACTGGACTCTTTCACACTTTCATTTCAAATCCACACACTCCAGCAGGATCTCCAAAGGTCTGTGACAAACAAAAACTTTGGAAGATAGGGCTTACAACTTAAGGTTAACTGTGAGAGGAAGAAAAGTGTTTAAAAAGCATATAATCGAGATGAGATTTCAGGGCCATGACTGTTCCTCCAAACTCATGTTAGGAGAGGAGGCACAAAATGGCCGGTGTCTGAAAGACATCTGGGAAGAAAGTCTGAAAAACGATGGAAGAAACACAGATCATGTCATTCTTTCAACAGAAAGTTCCTACACCAATACTTAGAGGCTGCGATGAAAGTTGTGCATGGTAAGCATGTGGGGGAAGTGATTAAGAAGAAAATTTGATGCTCGGAAGAGACTGATTAATACTTTCATCATGTGTTGGTACACATACATCAGCCTTTAGTTACACTTGGTTGTGCAAGTTGCAAATTCTGATTGGTTCCTCTAAACCACATCAGCTTAAATCTTGCTATCACTTTTTGGACTTTCAGCATTTAGGATTTTGTTCCACAGAATCACCTCATCCCTTCTCCATATGAGCATTAAATCTTACAGCCAGGAGACAAACAATAAAACTTCCTTTACACTGGTCTCACCAGAGAGGACAAAACACAAACCATAACAGACTCTCTCCACCTCAGCGCCATAAGTGCTATCCCTAAAGGAGGTACACTCAAAAATCTTTGATAAACTACTCTGTTGTTGTTTTCAACAGCATCACAAATTGTTAACCCAGTGAAGTAGTAACTGCTCTTCTCATTTCAACAAGATCCTTCAGGAAGTTCTTAGGAAAATGGCCTGCATAAAGGCCAAGAGCAGGTGAGAATATTTAAGGTCAAACATCTTATTTTTCTAAAATAATTTCTGACAATCACACACAAATAGTGTGTGTCCTTGGAAGCATCCCTGAGGTGGTTTGGCCGTATCTCTGGTTTCAGTGATCCATTCAATGATGTTTCAGATTTGCTCTGATCTTATGTATGCTTAAAACAAATAAAGAGTAAAAACAGAGGTCTTATAGCTGTAGAAATAAAAGTTTAAAGGATCAGTTGGCTGTAGAAACAAAATTTGGTGAGATGTTGATACAAGGTTGCTTGAATGTTGTTTAATAGTCCAAAGGATGTTTCTAGTGGTGAGAACAGGAAGCTCTAGTTGTTGGGGATGCTTTGCAGATATGTGAGGATGTGCTGGATCTTCACCAGGCGTTCTTTGAGGCTGGTCATGGAGAGGACAGAGAGCTGGTACCGTGGGTCAATAGGCAGGACAGCCAGCAGCCACCAGCAGCAAGCTGGACCATTGGGAGTTGCCTAGAAGAGAGGAGGAAAAGCTTAAGGCTATTGCTTTCACAACAACATTTTTTTCAAGACATCATAGTATAATTTCTGTGATAGTCTTTGAGCCAAACTAAGTACATCTGAGGATCAGGTTACTGCAAGAAGGATTCTGAACAGGATCATGTTTAAGTGTGTAGAAGTACCAGTACAAATCCATCTAACTTGACTTCAGATCTTTTGAGTGGGAGGATATATTGCAGTTTTCATTACAAAAAATTGAAAAAACATTTGAAATAATATGGTTTGAGAAACAGGGTTTCACTTTCTCCCAACCCTCCAAAAAACAAAAACATATAAACAACTACTTTGAAACTGAATCAGAATCTTTTTTATCGTGTGTAGCGAGTATCAAACAGCAAAGGCTGGAAAAACAATACCAAGTACAGCAACAATCAATACATGCGTAGCTCCCGTCCAATTGTCAGTCAAAGTTCTGTGTTACCCTTGTTGTTCATGCAATTCATTAAACAGACAGAAGCCTCATTGCTCTCCTATCTGCCCACTTTTGCTGTAATTTCAGAGCTATTCTGGAATCCATTCATCCCCGACATTGTTTCAAACTAGTCTGCTGACAAAAACTTTGAATATGATTTAAATGCACTTTGATCAAGCACCAAGTAAGCTGTGGCTATCTCATCATTTCTGCAGTTATCACAGGGCTGACGCCGATTCTGAGTCATATCTTTCCAGTATGTATAATACTCAAGCATTTACAGTTAAATGATTGATAATTAAATTGATTACTCATTTTGTAGTGATAGCGTTTTAAATGAACTAGTATTACGAATATACTCAGCCCTGCAACCCTGGAATGAGTTAAAATATAAATTACCATTTACAGTCATCTGCCAGAGGAGGAGTTACTGAGCTGAAAAAAAAAATTTTTTTTTTTAAAAATCTCTGTTTCTTCGAGACAGAGAGCCTGAACCACTTACAAAATGTGCTTAACACTTCCAGGAATTTGAAGTGAATGATGTTTACCCTAAGACAAATGCACTGGTCGTATTGCTGCATTTATCCCTGGAACAGAAATGTTCAAAAATGACATAACCACACTGTAAATCTGGGTTTGGTGCTTTGCTTTCTTAGTGCATGAGCACGTGGTAGATTTGGGGATTCTCTTCATGACACTCTTCTGACGCAACAGGGACCGTGGGATTAGATACGAAGCACCCATAAAGCTCTTTAGCCTATATTGTCAATAGACTCCACCCCATGATTGTCCTAAGAGCAGAGCTGTAATCCTTTTTGGTGCTGCAGGCTGCAAGCCGGATCCAGAGCTGAGCACAGACAACAACTGTGTTCCGGTATTAAAACATCTGTGGCCGGTGAATCCATCGTAATGTGGGTTTCCCCAAAAGAAGAGTTTGTCATGAGATGATCCAAATTCTGGCTACGAATTTAGAGCATCTTGCAGTGTCAAACAAATTAATAAAAGCTTTAGAAACCCTGCAGAATTTTGAAGACAATTACAGCTTCCACAGAGCTCAGCTGATACCAAATATCATTGCAAATATTTGCCCTTATTAATTGACTGACTCAAGCATCTACACACCAGCTACAGATTAATGCAGCAATTACAATACAGCAATTTGTGACATTTTTTGTGAAATGAAGACTTAACTCCTTGGGGCATCTACAGTTTTTCAGATATATTCCTCGGGTAAATTAATCTGGGCGGGGATTGGTTAAGTTTTAAAAGACAGAAGTAGAGGGACTCTGTGCTGGATGTTCACCTGGATGTCAGCTTCTCGTTCTGGCATGGGTCCAAAGTGCTGCAAGATCTGGTTGTGGAAGCGGATCTTGAGGTTCTCGAACCAGACACGGGCCTGCTCGTACACTGCATCATGCAGGTCTTGTAGTCTCTCCAGCTCATCACTGTCCTCCACCTAACAGGCAGGAGTCATCAATTAATTAACCATCAATTAACCAGTCACTTTTACACTGTCTGAACTCAAGAATAAAAGCAATTTAATGTGACACCTCACTAAAACCTGAAGACTCGAAAGGCAGGCTGATATTTAAAATATAGATTTTGGGTGGAGAATGTATGTAGAAGCACAACATACTGTAGATAATATAATTCAAATGATGAGTCGTTGGGGTTCTTACCCTAGTATCCTCTAAGTGTTCAATGTCAGCAGTGCTGTAACCATCCTTCATTCCTCGGGACAGGACTCGGAAGCGTTTTCCTCCGATGGTGTCCACTACTGATCGTCCATCGGGGAGGAAATGGACGCTCCGGATGATCAACATGCAACCATAATCTGCAAACCTGCAATGATGGACACAATGGTTCATTTAAAGTTTTAGCTAATCTTTCATGCAACGGTTTATATCAGAGTGGATTTCATAACTGATGTTCTATAAGGAAACTCTTATCTGGATATGAGGATATGTCTACTTTTAAGGTCCTCTAAAACTGTAAATCATACAAAAATCTATAACATGTTTGTGCTTGCATGCTTACCCTTTCTGGGGATCATTAATACACATCCCAAACTGCTGCGTGCCTGTGTCCATGCAGCGGCGAATCATGAGGCGGTAACGTGGCTCAAAGACATGCAGGGGGCAAGGCACGGTGGGGTAAGCCATGGTACACACAAAGATAGGCACATTCTTCGTCAGACTGCACAGAGGACGAGAAGTAGATAAGAAGATTAGACCCTTTTAACTTCATTGAATTTTCTGCATACAGGAAAAATCTGATGATGAACACTGGAAAGAACCAGGCCAAAAAACGAAAAGGCAAATGAATGGAAAGGCTGCTTACTCAGAAAGTTCTCTGGTTTCCTCCAGATGAGTTTTAGTCCTTTCTGCATACTCCTGACTCAAATACTGTTTGATCAGTGTGTCCAGGACTGTTGTCACCATATACTTCCTACATGCTAGATACTGGAGAGAGCGGGATGCAAGTTAATGATTAATACAGAAAGCAGGGAGCAAATATTTGTCTAGCACTTCGAAAGCTACAAAATAAGATTCATATCCATATACATTAGCTGCCAAGACTGGTCTCTCACCTCTTTCAAACTCTCTTTACAGAGGGGACACTGGGGTGTGTGGTCCAAGCAGCGTTCCAGACAGTTTTTACAGAAGGTGTGGCCACAGGGTGTAGTCACAGGTTCATAAAACAACCTGTATTGGTCACAGAGATGCAAAAGTCACCTGGTTGTTCTCAATGTTGAGTCATGTACAAGTGTACATGGTTTGATGGTCTGTAAACTTTATGGTAAATGTGTGCATGTGACCCCACTACTGTGTGTCCTTACCTCATGCAAAGAGAGCACTCTAAGTCATTGCTGTCCAGCAGATCCTCAGGAACACTTCTGCAGGTTTTAGCTTTTGCAGACCGCAGTTTGGAGCCTTTCGCAACACCTTAATTCAAAGGAGGAAATGCATTTTACAATTTATTTTATTAACAAAAGGATTATCTGTGACATGGATATGAAGCTGCTTAGGTCATTAAATATGTTGTTGGGTTATACAACGTGCTTTTTATTAATTTAGAGTAATAGAGCAGGGCATACACAGCAGAATCTGGATGAGTGTACACCTAATGTATCATACATTATTCCTGTAAAAAGTCTGAAATAAAGTGTCCAATTAAGGTTACGGTTATGCACAATCACTACTATTATCTGTGTTGAGATATTATATAAAACATTATTGTGACAACAGAAGCAAAAGGAATTTGATTTGGAAATGAAATTATAATACACTTGGGAGACCGGAAAGCAGTACAATGAGGGCTTGGCAACTGACCTTGTTTTTTGTGTTTGCTACTTCCACAGGCCACTATACAGGGTTCTACGTCTGACACTGACAACTTCCTCTTCAGCAGGCTCCCCTTCTCCTGGTCCCCCAGCTGAGGAGCAGAGCAAACTCTCTTCAGACCCTCTTCAGCACAACCAGAGCCATGCATTCGAAGCGAGTGAGCTCGGCTCAGACCAGGCCGCTCCAGACTTTCCCAGCGTTTCTGGATGATGAGACAAGACCAACGGAAAAAAGGTGATGATAGTCCTTCCAATCCATTAATAACTATGTAATATCAGTATTATTATTCAGTGTGGTAATACCTCCTGGTTGTCCAGATGGTGGTGTGCAGAGGCAGCGCGGCCCTGGTGTTGGTACTGTCTTTGGACCGGGCTCTGTGGTTGAGCTTGGGCATCAGCCACGAGGGTTTTGCTGCGCAAATGAGGCGACGTGTTCTGCGTTGTTTCCCTCAGGCCAACCTTGACATTCTCATCAACCGGGGAGAGCAGGTCACACAAGATCTGTGAAAAGCACCTCAGTTTGTCATCAAAGCAGAGCTGCTGAACAGGCAAACAAAAGTCTCATCTGAAGTCAGTGTCACCAAAGACAATTAACACAATTCTGACTAGGAAACCGAATCTCCACAGGGGTAAGGTGAATATCAGGGCAGTCAGTTGGTGCAAACATGGATGCTGGTATCCATATTTTTCATATTTTACTTAAATAATCATAAAGGTAGGGAACCCTGATAAGGCTCATACCACATAACCGCAACACTTTTTCTTCTGAGAGAACATTTTCTAGCATTTAGCATCCATGACTACTATCGTTACCCATACTGTTGATGAGGAAATGCTATCACCCTGTACATGGGTAATCTGTATTCACATTTGAGAGGAACAAAGTTATTTTTAGAAAGTGTCTGGGATGCAGAAAAAAAATAAATAAATAAAAATCAAAATTTTCATCAAGGTCAATTTGCGTTTGGAACTTTTCGAGGTTTGAAACATACAGTGCTTGACGAAGGAACGAGGGAGAGAGAGAGACTTTTTGTCATGCAAAGTGGTTGATGACAAAAGACTTAACTACACGATACTGTAAATCCAATTCTATAACAATGAGAGATCAAGCTTGGTCATAATACACATGGTGATGTGAGGTGAACTGCTCCCGACAGTCCATCGGTTCAACTATGAAAGACGGTCTGTTGTCAATGTGTTAGTGAGAAAGACGGAGAGAGAGATAGAGCGTGGAAAAGAGGGGCTGAGAAAAATCAATGCACTGATCACAGCTCTACAATTAAGCAATGGTGCAAAACGTTACATTAGAAATCTTTTGTTATTCTTAGCGTAAAAATATTTTCGGTTCATTATGAAACCGAGTCAGAACACATTAGACTGGCAGACAGCCACAATCTAGGTCATTAACGGAAACACTGCATGTCATATTGGTTTGCCTTGTGTGGCTAATTATAGCAGTGCTAGCACCTACAGCCTTCTTTCCTTGCAGGTTAACGTCCACATGCCTTTGCTGAATGTGGTTACGCACTGTTCTAGTTGAGTGGTTATATGCCAGTTTATTCTTACACAGCCTACATAAAACCTTATTTTCATTTACTATAACAAAATACTGCCAAACTGTGCTGGTTTTACAAGATGTCTTCTGCCCCACTTCCACAGGGCACTAACGTGGGAAGAGGGAGGCTGCCGCCCCAACTAGTGGCGGACGGCTGCATAACATCTTAATTGCAGTTACAGTTAACCAGCGTTGTACATAAATAAAATATCACACATCCAATCACGCACATCCCTAGTTAATACCCTGGGGCTAGATGCAAGGTAAAGATTTTAGTGACGTGTCTGCTAAGTTATTAGTTTCTCTTTTTATTGTTTAGAATATAACTATGTAAGAGCTTTCAAAACTTTTCATTGCACTTTTAAGCATCTTGAAGGTTTTTTTTTTAATTTCTCAGTGGGCAATTAGAAGGGGGGCTGTCATTTTCATTAATTTGCTATCTTAATCTGCTGTTTTCATAGCTGATTCACTTTCATTACATGGGTGCTGGGAAATCCTTTGAGACTGTAAGTGTGAGTGTGACGTGTGTGTTAAAAGCTGCAAAAACTTGATTTGACGTTGTACTGATGCACATTGTCTGGCTCGCACACTTTTTTTAGACTAGCGTCTAGCCTGAGAAGACTAGAGATGACTAATGTGATTATGTATGCTATGCGTCCTTATACAATGATGATTCAGAGATGATTACACAAAGCTTGAGCAGTATTAGTGATAGTTTCATCAGAAATTGCCAAAAAAATGTTATTCTGAGAATGTATGTAGCACTGCATGCCTGAATCAACTGAGTGTTACTTATGCAACTATGATGCAGTGGTTTGTCTGTTAAGTGGTACTAATGTCATTACAGGCAGAGTCACAGGACTTGTTACTCTGTCTGTAATGAAATAGAGGCAGAGTCACATATCTTGTTTCCAGTTTAACTGTTTCTTTAGTCATTGTGTGTAAGTGGATTTTTAAGATCCATGAAATGAAAAGGTTCCATTAAGTCAGTGTAGAATAATAGCAGATGCTAGCTATAAAAACAGATCAAATGGCTTAGTGCAACAAAGAACACAATGGGACAGCTTTACATTCCTGGCTATCCAATCAAAGAGCTAGAACACTCACATATCAAGATTCCTTGATGTCACATTAAAGCGGTAAAAGGTCAAATTGAATCTTTGGCTTGCAGCGTATTGAATCTAGCTCCTCCAGCTTAGTTGCATAAACACCATGACCCCAGCTCAACTGGCTGCTGGTCTTCAGGACAACAACATACTTTTTCTCTTTCTTGTCTCACACTGCCAGTAGACTAATCACAACTCCTTCCTTCTCTCACCTTTTCCACTTGTCTTTTAGCACGGGGGAAGTCTTCATCCACAGCCAGGCAGTGGAGGAAGACTTGGAGAGACTCGTCCACCTGGCCCATCTCATGCAGCACCATAGCTTTCCTAAACAAAGCCTGAAAGGGCAGAAAGGGGCAACAGAAAAAGATTAATTTTACTTCCGTACCAGCCTTTTATCTGCATTAGGTTTTCACTTGCTCTCTTTCAAGTCAATTTACACTACAGTGTACACACAAACAACAAACCACATTAAACAACTTTGCTATTGCTGGTAACTGTTTATGATTTTCATGCATCTTAAGAAAGCACTGGATTCAAAAATCACACTACACTGTTTCAAACAGCCGGACAGAACACAAATTAAACTTCTGAAACACAAGTGAGAGCCACAGCTTTTTCTAAACGCAATATTTGTATGCTTGTCCAAAAAAAAAAAAAAAAAAAAAAAAAATCAATATGAATATACCAATTATGCAAGTGGTTTTGCATGATATACTTTGCACCACAGATACGGAATATTGTATGCTTCAACCCAGACATTTGGTCTCCTTTTACTGATGTAAAAGTCATTAATGGCTTTGACCTTAATCACTGCATTCTCAATTGTGGTCTAGAAAACCTTCTTCGGCATGATACTCTTTTGTAACTTATTTACCCTCAAAGAAACCCTTTTATACAACACCAAAATAGCAGGAGGATGTTAAAAATATGCCCTGCAAAGAAACAAACAAACTGGATCTCCACAACAACAACATTATTGAATTATGATACTGTGATTTCAGCTGCCAAGTCATGCAACAAAAATTGGGTTTTAAAATGGTTTCATTCTATAACAAAGCAAATGAATGAATGAACATGATTGTGAATACTTGATGTCTGAACTGGTCTACAGTTTACAGGTCATAAACTTGTGACTATAATCCAATGACACAACCAATGAGGTGATCCCTGTCTGTGGCTTTGACGGCAGCAGTCTTAAAATACACCTTTTCTAAGTAATGGCCCGCTGACCAATATATCAGCACAGACTGACTGATAGATTTAACACATGCTCCAGTACGTAAAGGCGGATGTGTGAGCATGTGTGCACACTCTGGGAATGCCGCCATTCTTGTGGAATCAACAAAAAGCCTGGTATTAGATTTGGTGTAAACTCATGTGACATTGATTTTCCTTTAATCATACAATTAGACTAATAACAACCAATTGCCTGCACAGAAGAAGTCCTCAATACAAACTTGAATTTATGTAACATTTTTCCTTTTTAAACATGGTGTAATAAATTACTGCAGTATCAGTAAGTGACCTACTTCAGCAAAACAGCTGGACTCGGGACAAAACTCTGCGTCCTCCAATGCCAGACTGTACTGCTTGAGAGCCATGTACGCCTCCGCTCGAGACAGTCGCACCACTGCTTGCGTCTGTGGATCTGCAAAATACACGAGGGGATAGAGAAGGGAAGGAAACTCTTTAAACATCAATTTGTCAATAATTTAATGGGCAAACCTATAACCTTTTGTATTTGCATAGGTAGGTAGCATTTACCTTAACAAAAAGGTTTAAAAAAAAAAAAAAATCCGTGATTTCCTGCAAGTCATACATTATATAACCACATGACAAACACAAATTATAT